>NC_081418.1:116481004-116767344 GCF_949786415.1 Peromyscus eremicus | reverse complement strand
GAGGGTAAAAGCAGTCTCCACTCACAGGATAGTTTAAAAGAGGAAGAAGAAAATGCCTATTAAACAATAGGCACATGCTATGTAGCCGTTAAGTTTATATGACAGTGGCAATTACAAATTTGGTTTCGTGAAAGTCTAGTGGTACTCTCCTATGTTTACAACACAATTATCCTGACCCAATAAAGTCAGTAAATGAAATTCAGAATGGTTTAAAGGCAGGCCTCATGAGATACACAGAGAGAAAGCAAATTAGCTCCTTCAACGTCTTCATGCATTTGAAAGTATTACAAAGTATAAATTGAAGAGATGAAATTTAACAACAGAGCTGCCATTTTCCTGTTTAGAATCTCCATTTCACTGTGTGGAAGCACTCAGAATAACAAAATATATATTTTTGAAGTTTAGTTTAAATATACAATGAATTTATCCAGACTTAAAAGTACACACTAATGGAAAAAGTAATACTTGCAAATGAATACTTACATGACACATTGTATAAATATTAATTGTGCACATAATAAAAATCTGGAAATCAGTACATGAAACCAGTTAAGGATTTATATCTTGTGAGACTTTGCTTCCATATTTAATAATTTCTTAATAAATATTCATTGTGTAATATCAAGCACTTCCTATGTAACTATTTAATATAATATTTACTTTGACATCTACTGGTCATAGTAGAATACCTTTAGATAAATATATTAAAAGAAGTTGGAAAGATAGCTCAGAGGTTTACAAATTTTTTTCCTCTTGCAGAGGACCTGGGTTTGGTTCCCAGGACACACTCGGCAGTTCACAACTACCTATAACTCCACTTCCAAGGAATCAGATGTCCTCTTCTGACTTAAGCTGGCACAAGGCACAGACATGACTCACATGCATACATGCAAGCAAACACTTATAAACATAAAATAAACACATGATTGCTTTAATCTTTAAAAAAGATCATTAAAATTAGTAGTAAAGATAATTGGCTCATTAACCTTTAAGAAACTGGAGTATTTGGATGCTTTCTATACACTAATGGCTGTGGAATATCAGAAATAAAAGATAACCCCTTAAAACAGTTGATTTCTGTCAAATTTACTTGAAAACAAAGCTTGTTTCCAGAGATTCAAGGGCACTATGAATACAATATAGCAATTTTGTTACAGTGGAAGGAGCTTGCAGATTTGCATGTCATCTTAATTCATGGCAGAAAAGCTCATAATAATGAAAGTTAAAAAAATTTGTGCAGTAAAATAGTATCAAGAACATCAAACACATTTATTGCTTGCCATAAAAATATGACACAGTATAAAATGGCATGAATGCATTAAAAAGGCACCTTATTTATTGTAACAATTAAAACAGCAAAGCTTAATAACTAATAAACCCTGGGAGAACATTGTATTCCAATAAATTTTGTGATAAAAGATAATTCTGACAAGAATATTTCCCAGGAAATACCTTCAACCATGGAAGCTATGTACTGTACTTAGTAAATGTTGAAAAAAATACATTTCTTTGTATCCAAACAACTTACATATGCAATCTGCAATCTTCCTAAGAAATTTTAGCCAAGTCTAATTAAATGCTTCTAATTAAAAGGGTGTTGATAGGAAGAAAATTAATGGCTTTGTTTGAACTATTTGTTTATTTCATCAATTACACTGGATATAGCTGCATTGCCAAGAAGAAATCATCAGAATTATTTTTTGCCCTGCTGATTTCCTGTTATATCAGTTCATTCACAACATTAATTTTTCCCCAATCTTAAAGAAAAAATGCGAAGCAACTAAGTATAAAACCTCGACTTCAGGGAAACATTTTCCCCCGAACTATTAACTTGTACTGGAAAAAATTAAAATATAAATAAATAAAGGTTAAGCTTCAATTACAATTCTGTATGTATTTAGTGAGATATTGAAAAACACAAGTGCTACTACGAAAACAATTCATCAAAGATTCAGGAAAGGAAAGTATAAAAAGCAAAAGTGTGTTCAGATGGATTATTGCATCATGTAGCTTTCCATGGCAAATTGGGACTTCTCTTACTATATATAATTTGTTTTTAAAGAAAAGAATGCATACATTCCAAAAATAAATAAATAAAATTCTTTCATAAACACTGCCAACAATGCGAGAAATCCATAAGAGAAGATCTGATTTAAAAATATGTACATATTTATTTCCTTTTTACTCTAAAATAATGTTGGTGGAGCTTAACACTTAGATGCAGCAAGTTCTGAGCTGACTCCTGACAGTCAAGTCCTCCACTGCAGTTACCACACTAGTGGCTTACTTTCTTAAAAGAAACAAAAAGGAGAGAAGGAGGGGGTGGAAAAGAAGGAGGAGGAGGAGAGGAAGAAGGAGAAGAAGAAGAAGAAGAAGAAGAAGAAGAAGAAGAAGAAGAAGAAGAAGAAGAAGAAGAAGAAGAAAACTCTGTGGTAGATAAGGACAAAATCAACATTAAAAATACATGTTAAGAAGGACACACTTCCATCGAGGAAGCAGAATCCACTTTGAGCATCAGTAGGAGCAAATTTATCTTCTTGATTTTCTAAGAAAAATCCATGTGACTGCCTTCAGTACAGTTTGTTGATTCCTCACTCTGAGCTCTTTTGGCATTTGTCAACTCAAATTTTCTTTGTGGTCTGAAACAAGTGATGGAATTCAGCTGTCATTTATGCAATCCAAAGTTAAGGCTTCATTATCATTACAGGCTCTGAAAATGTCTCCTATACCCCAAATTGCATAGCTCAGTAACTCTGATAAAACATTTCTAATGATATAGTGTAGAAAGACAATCAAACAATTACTGGACTTTCTTATTTGCAAAGACACTACAGCTATGTTTTTCTATTGACTGAATTTGAGGAGATTGGATAATTTGTTGAAAATCATACAAAGAAATAAGAGGGCAAGTCAGGAATGAAACAATAATTAATAACATATTTATGCCTACTTTGCCACCAATATATGCTATTACCATAATTAAATACAGCTGATGTGTGTGTGTGTGTGTGTGTGTGTGTGTGTGTGTGTGTGTGTGTACCATAGATGTGCCAGAGGAGAAAGAAACAGAGAGAGCAAAGGGGGTTTTTTTCTCTTGCCTAAAATGTGGACAGATATCCCTACTCACTATTTTTTGACATTTGGAAATATTTTCTTTATATTTTTGGATGATATTGGGAGGACCTGTTAATTTATGTACTTAAACTTTTGGACAAACTTCTGAATCTTCAACATTTCAAAGATATCTATATGTTAGTACTAGCAGATTGATATTGTGTCAGTTAAGCTAAGGTGGAACAATATTTTCCTCATTCCTGTCCAATATATTGTAGCTATTTACTGTGAGGCACACAAGACAGTTTGTGCCAGATTGGAAAAAGAGAAGATGAAAAATATCTATGTGTATTTTGCACATAGAAGTTTGGTCCCAAGAATGAAGTATTATTGCAGATCTAATGGTATACTGACTTTTTCTTCTATTTTATCTATTTGTTACAAAACATGAGTGAAGAGTCTCTCTTTAGGCTGGTGACATTTTTCTTCTTAAATGTCTGAGTCCTGAGCATATATAAACATACATGTTTACTTTCTGTCTAAGGAAAGCTGATTTTGCTATGGACCACACTTTGAGTGTGCCTTTCTAAATTCATGTCTCTACATTTGTACGGGCTGATTCTATCAACTGTCCCCATGCTTTGAAAAGTGGCCTGTAAGACAAATTGCTAAATGGTCTTATTAATAAAAACAAACAAACAAAAAAAACCCCGCAGAGCCAGATATTGGGGTTTAAAACTGAGAGATTAGCTTCCTGAGACTTAGAGGCCGGCCCCCAGCTCCCATCTTGCCCCGGACTTCCTTTCTAGAGCACAGGTGAGTCCCCTAGCTTGCCCCGGACCCCATCACTGGGCACCATCCACTCTGGGGAAGACCTGCCCAACTTGGCCCCAGGTTCTGGCCACTGGACAGGTTCCTTTCTAGCCCCACCAGGAAGGATCCCCCTCTCCAAGCCCCCTGGCAGACCCTGCAGTCTCCATGTCCTGCCCCCACGCCCATCAGCCCAAGCTCCAAGCCTCTTCCTGAGACTTAGAGGCCTGCCCCCAGCTCCCATCCTGCCCCGGACTTACAATTTGGACAAGAGAGCTCCCATCTGGACAAGAGAGAGAGACTTCCTGAATCTGTCAGCTCTGTCTGAACCAAGTGTGCAGATAAGGCCAAGAACGAACCACAAGGAGATGAGCAGACTTCAAGGCAGAAACACATACAACAAAATGAATAGCAATACAGCATCACCAGGCCCTAGCCCTCCTGCAACACCTAGACCTGAACATCAGAAATTGGAAGAAGCAGAAGAAAATAGCCTTATGAATGACATCATGAAGAAGCTAGAGGCTTGTGTAGAGGAAAAGACAAAAAATGTGAAGAACACTGTAAACAACTAGAGGAAAGGGCAAACAAATTAGAAAAAATCAATAAAGTCCTGGAAGAAAAAAATAAAGTACAGAAAGAAAATCAAGAAAAATCAATGAAACAAATGAAGGAAACAGTCCAAGACCTGAAAAGGGAAATAGAAAAAATGAAGAAGACACAAACAGAGGGATTGCTGGAAATAGAAAATCTGAGAAAACGATTGGGAACTTCAGATGCAAGTATAATCAACAGAATGCAAGAGATGGAAGAGAGGATCTCTAGTGTTGAAGATACAGTAGAAGAAATAGATTCATCAGTCAAAGAAAACACTAAAGCCAACAAAGTCATGAACCAAAATGTCCAAGAAATTTGGGACACCATGAAAAGACCAAACCTACGAATAATAGGGGTAGAAGGAGAAGAATACCAACTCAAGGGCACAGAAAATATATTCAACAAGATCATAGAAAAAAACTTTCTCAACTTAAAGAAGGAAATGCCTATGAAGATCCAAGAAGCCTATAGAATACCAAACAGACTAGACCCCCAAAAAAAGTCCACTCGCCACATAATAATTAAACAACTAAACATACAGAATAAAGAAAGAATATTAAGAGCAGCAAAGGAGAAAGGCCAAGTGACATATAAAGGCAAACCTATCAGAATAACACCCGATTTCTCAATGGAGACTTTGAAAGCCAGAAGGACCTGGACAGATGTAATGCAGACACTAAGAGACCATGGATGTCAGCCTAGACTAATATACCCAGCAAAATTTTCAATCATCATAGATGGAGTGAACAAGACATTCAATGACAAAGTAAGATTTAAACAATATTTATCCACAAACCCAGCCCTACAGAAAGCACTAGAAGGAAAATTCCAACCTAAGGAAGTCAGATACACCCTCGAAAACACAGGCAATAGATAAAGCCACAGCAGTAAACCCCAACGAAGAGAAGTACACACACATCACCACCAAAAAATAACAGGAATGAACAATCACTGGTAATTATATCCCTCAATATCAATGGATTTAATTCACCTATAAAAAGACATAGGCTTACAGAATGGATACGAAAGCAGGACCCATCTTTCTGCTGCATACAAGAAACACATCTCAAATTCAAAGATAGACACTACCTAAAAATAAAAGGCTGGGAAAAGACTTTCCAATCAAACGGTCTTAAGAAACAAGCAGGTGTAGCCATCGTGATATCCAGCAAAATAGACTTGAAACTAAAATCAATCAAAAGAGATCAAGAAGGGCATTACATACTCATCACAGGAAAGATCCACCAAGATGAAGTCTCAATTCTGAACATTTATGCCCCAAACACAAGGGCACCCACATATGTAAAAGAAACATTACTAAAGCTTAAATCACATATAAAACCCCACACATTAATAGTGGGAGACCTCAACACCCCACTTTCACCACTGGACAGATCCCCCAAATTGAAACTTAACAGAGAAATAAAGGACTTAACTGATGTCATGACTCAAATGGGCTTAATCGATATCTATAGAACATTCCACCCTAACAAAAAAGAATATAACTTCTTCTCAGCACCCCATGGAACCTTCTCTAAAATTGACCACATACTGGGCCACAAAACAAATCTAAACAGATACAAAACAATTGGAATAACCTCCTGTGTTCTATCAGACCACCATGGTCTAAAGTTGGATTTCAACAACAACAAAAACTACAGAAAACCTACAATCTCATGGAAAGTGAATAATACCCAACTGAATCACCAATGGGTTAAGAAAGAAATAAAGAAAGAAATTAAAGACTTCCTAGAGATCAACGAAAATGAAGACACCATATATCCAAACCTATGGGACACTATGAAACCAGTACTAAGAGGGAAATTCATAGCACTAAATGCCCACATAAATAAGTTGGAGAAATCTCACACTAGTGACTTAACAGCACACCTGAAAGCTCTAGAACAAGAAGAAGCAAAGTCTCCCAGGAAAAATAGATGCCAGGAAAGTATCAAAGTGAGAGCTGAAATCAATAAAATAAAAACAAAGAGAACAATACAAAAAATTAATGAAACAAAGAGTTGGTTCTTTGAGAAAATCAACAAGATAGACAAGCCCTTATCCAAACTAACCAAAAGACAGAGAGAGAGAGCATCCAAATCAACAAAATCAGAAATGAAAAGGGGGACATAAAAACAGACATTGAGGAAATCCAGAGAATCATCAGGTCATACTTCAAAAACCTCTATTCCACAAAACTGGAAAACCTAAAAGAAATGGATAATTTTCTGGATAGGTACCACATACCTAAATTAAATCAAGACCAGATAAACTATTTAAATAGTCAATAACCCCTAACGAAAAAGAAACAGTCATTAAAAGTCTCCCAACCAAAAAAAGCCCAGGACCAGATGGTTTCAGTGCAGAATTCTACTAGATCTTCAAAGAAGAGTTAATACCAATACTCTCTAAATTGTTCCACACAATAGAAACAGAAGGAACATTACCAAACTCCTTCTATGAGGCTACAATTACCCTGATTCCTAAACCAAACAAGGATACAACAAAGAAAGAGAACTACAGACTGATCTCCCTCATGAACATTGATGCAAAAATACTCAATAAAATACTGGCAAACAGACTCCAAGAACACATCAAAACAATTATCCACCATGATCAAGTAGGATTCATTCCAGGGACGCAAGGATGGTTCAACATACGAAAGTCTGTCAATGTGATACACCATATAAACAAACTCAAAGAAAAAAACCACATGATCATCTCACTAGATGCTGAAAAGGCATTTGACAAAATCCAACACCCCTTCATGATAAAGGTCTTGGAGCGATCAGGAATACAGGGAACATACCTAAACATAATAAAGGCAATTTACAGCAAGCCAACAGCCAACATCAAATTAAATGGAGAGAAACTCAAAGCAATTCCAGTAAAATCGGGAACGAGGCAAGGCTGTCTGCTCTCCCCATACTTATTCAATATAGTACTTGAAGTTCTAGCCAGAGCAATAAGACAACATAAGGAGATTAAGGGGATACAAATTGGAAAGGAAGAAGTCAAGCTTTCCCTATTTGCATATGGCATGATAGTATACTTGAGCAACCCCAAAGATTCCACCAAGGAACTGATACAGCTTATAAACACCTTCAGCAACATAGCAGGATACAAGCAAGTGAAGGACCTATATGACAAGAACTTTAAGTCCCTGAAAAAAGAAATTGAAGAAGATGTCAGAAAATGGAAAGATCTCCCATGCTCATGGATAGGCAGGACTAACATAGTAAAAATGGCAATCTTACCAAAAGCAATCTACAGATTCAATGCAATCCCCATCAAAATACCAACACAATTCTTCACAGACCTGGAAAGAATAATACTCAACTTCATATGGAAAAACAAAAACCCAGGATAGCCAAAAGAATCCTGTACAGTAACACAACCTCTGGAGGCATCACGATCCCTGACTTCAAGCTGTACTATAAAGCTACAGTAATAAAAACAGCTTGGTACTGGCATAAAAACGGAAATGTGGACCAATGGAATCGAATTGAAGACCCTGACATTAATCCGCACACCTATGAACATATAATTTTTGACAAAGAAGCCAAAAGTGCACAATGGAAAAAAAAAAGCATCTTCAACAAATGGTGCTGGCAGAACTGGATATCAACATGTAGAAGGCTGCAAATAGATCCATATCATCACGGTGCACAAAACTTAAGTCCAAGTGGATCAAGGACCTCAACATAAATCCAGCTATTCTGAACCTGCTATAAGAGAAAGTAGGAAGTAGTCTTGAATGCATTGGCATAGGAGACCACTTCCTAAATAGAACACTAGTAGCACAGACACTGAGAGAAACAATCAATAAATGGGATCTCTTGAAACTGAGAAGCTTTTGTAGAGCAAAGGATACGGTCAACAAGGCAAAGCGACAGCCTACAGAATGGGAAAAGATCTTCACCAACCCCACATCTGACAGAGGACTGATATCCAGAATATATAAGGAACTCAAGAAATTAGACATCAAAATGCCCAACAGTCCAATTAAGAAATGGGCTATAGAACTAAACAGAGAATTCTCAACAGAGGAAACTCAAATGGCTGAAAGACATTTAAGGAATTGTTCAACATCCCTAATCATCAGGGAAATGCAAATCAAAACAACTCTGAGATACCACCTTAAGCCTGTCAGAATGGCTAAGATCAAAAACACTGAAGACACCTTATGCTGGAGAGGATGTGGAGCTAGGGGAACTCTCCTCCACTGCTGGTGGGAATGCAAGCTTGTACAACCACTTTGGAAATCAATATGGCGCTTTCTTAGAAAACTGGGAATCAATCTTCCCTCAAGATCCAGCTATACCACTCTTTGTCATATACTCAAGGAATGCTCAACCACACCACAAGAGCACTTGTTCAGCTATGTTCATATCAGCATTGTTTGTAATAGCCAGAACATGGAAACAACCTAGATGCCCTTCAACTGAAGAATGGATAAATAAAATGTGGTACATATACACAATGGAATACTACTCAGCAGAGAAAAACAATGACATCATGAGGTTTGCAGACAAATGGATGGATCTAGAAAAAATCATCCTGAGTGAGGTAACCCGGACTCAGAAAGACAAACATGGTATGTACTCACTCATAGCAGGATACTAGATGTGGAACAAGGATGACTGGACTGCTACTCACATCACTAGGGAGGCTACCTGGAAAACAGGACCCCAAGAAAGACACGGGGATCGCCCAATGACAGAGAAATGGAATGAGATCTACATGAACAGCCTGGACATGAGTGGGGGTAGTGAAGGGCAAGGTTCGAGGGAAAGAGAGCTTGGGGGAGCAGGAGATCCCAGCTGGATCAACAACAGAGAGGGAGAACAAGGAATAGGAAACCATGGTAAAAGAAGACCACATGAGAATAGGAAGGAGCAAAGTGCTAGAGAGGCCCACAGAAATCCACAAAGATACCCCCACAACAGACTGCTGGCAATGGTCGAGAGACAGCCCGAACTGACCTACTCTGGTGATGGGATGGCCAAACACCCTAATTGTCATGCTAGAAACCTCATCCAACTACTGAGGGATCTGGATGCAGAGATCCATGACTAGGCCCCGGGTGGATCTCTGGGAGTCCAATTAGCGAGAATGAGGAGGGTTTATATGAGCGAGAATTGTTGAGACTAAGGTTGCATAAAGCACAGGGACAAATAGCCAAACGAATGGAAACACATGAACTATGAACCAATGGCTGAGGGGTCACCAACTGGATCAGGCCTTCTGACTGGGTGAGACAGTTGATTGGCCTGATCTGTTTGGGAGGCATCCAGGCAGTGGGACCGGGTCCTGTGCTCATTGCATGAGTCGGCTGTTTGAAAGCTGGGGCCTATGCAGGGTCGCTTGGCTAGGCCTGGGAGGAGGGGACTGGACCTACCTGGACTGAGTCTACCAGGTTGATCTCAGTCTGCGGGGAAGGCTTTGCCCTGGAGGAGATGGGAAAGGGGGGGCGGGTTGGGAGGGTAAGGTGAAGGGGGCGGGAGGGGGGAAAACAAGGGAATCCATGGCTGATATGTATAACTTAATTGTATTGCAAAATAAAAATTAAAAAAAAAACTGAGAGATTAGAAGAATAGTACAAGCCACAGCCAACCTCCCCTTACCATCCCTTAGCTTCCAAAGAGATCTACTTCCTGTATATCCACACCTATATGCCTTTCTGTTCTCCCATCTTACTTCCTCTCTCTGCCCAGCTGCATCACTTACTGTCTGTCCGTACGGACCTCCAGACCTCTATGATAAGTGTTGGAATTAAAGGCATGTACCAACACACCTGGCTCTGTTCCTAGTATTGCCTTGAACTCACAGAGATCCATAACCTCCCAAATGCTAGGATTAAAGGTGTGTGCTATCATTGCCTGACTTGTGTGTTTAATATAGTGGCTGTTTTTTCCTTCTGAACCTCTGATAAGCTTTACTAGGGTGCACAATATTTTTGGGGACACATATGTCACCACAGTGGCCACCTTGCATTTCCTTCTCCTCAATGTAACCTTTGCTTTCACAGTGCTATGTGTTACTTTTATCTCTTCCTTGTCTTCACTAGCCCTCCAATCTTTCCTTTCTTTTCTGCTTTTATTCACTTTTCAGATCCTCTCTCACTTTATTTTTGAATAACTGACATTCACTATTTTACTATTTAAAGATATTTAAGTTTTTAATTAATGACTCATTAGTTAAATCTTCTCTGCTGAATCTGAAAATTGTAGCTTGTGGCTGTATTTTAGCACTCAGGAGACAGAAGCAATGAGATTGAGAACAGGAAGGCCAAGTTAGACTATACAGTGAGTTTCAGGCCATTTGTCTAGGATACAGCAGAAAATCCTGTGCTGAAAATCCTTGCAACAAAACCCACATCCAGCTCTGTTGTATAGCTTTTGTGATTTCAATTAGCCTTCTCTTTATTTTCTTAATATTTGCTGTGATAAAATTGACATGTTTTAATTCTTGTGGTACTTAATTTTTAAAGGATACTAGATTTATGATATTTTATTTTCTTCTGGAAGGAGAAAATAGAGAAAAGGAGACGTTCTTAGAAATTTTGGCTACAATCGACAGTACTTGGAACTATACAGTAAAGTAGCATAGCATGACCAATTCCTTCCTTCTTCCTGTTTCTCACTAGGAGGTTCCAAAGTGCTTCTGTAGTTTCTGCTCCACTAACTGTAATTGGAACCACAAAAGAAAAAACAGTGAGGAAGCCAAGATAATAAGAGTTTGAACTGTAACTCTAGAGCTTACAGCATGCCTGAAGTTATATCTAGAAGCTGCTTTTGTAGTTCCAGATCTGGGTTAAAATCTTATTTTCATTGATCCTCAACATTCAGCCTTCAAAACTTCGTTAATAGGTTATTTTATATATCACTGTATTCATATGTTTTAATTATCTCTTTAATATTTTGAGATTTAGTATAATTACATTATTCCCCCACACACTTTTCCTCCCCTCAACTCTTCCCACACACCCCTCTTTGCTCTTTTTCAAATCCATGACCTTTTATTTCATTGTTATTATTACATGCACACAACACACACACACACACACACACACACACACATTCTTCTAAATGCCTAAGTATAACGTTCTTAGTCTATATACTGTTACTAGAATGTATGTTTTTCAGGACTGAACATTTGATATTGGATAACTAAGTGGTATGCTATTCCCTTCTGAAGAATATTTCCCCATCTCCTGGCATCTCCCTGTGGCCTATAGTTCTTCATGTAGGGTTGAGGTCTCCTGGGCTTTCCACTGCCATTGTTAGCATGCTTATTATTGTTGTACATGTTCAGATTATGTTTAGGTATTCATCTTGGTGAGACTTCATGGGTATAGCTCTTGACATTCATAGGAGACACAGAGGATTCCATCTCTCTTCTACAATAATCCCTGTGCCTTAGGTGCAGGAGTTTTATTGTGGATGCTAGACTAAAAAACTCTATATTTTGATGTTTATGATTTTCTATAATGGTGTCTTATCTATTTCAAAGAAAAGTTTTCTTGGTACAAGGTGAGTCTTGTTATGGATGAGATGTTTGCATCAACTAGACTAGGGTTTCATAAGTTTTTTTAAAACTCATAACCCTTTACCACCTGAAAAATTTTTGTATGACCCAAGTATATAAGTGTGCAATATGAGCATATAATTCAAACTTTTAATGCTAATAGATCATAAAGAAATTTATGTTAAAGCAGTTCTTTGCTATGCACATATTTTACCAATTATTAAAATAATGTAAAATTGCCATAATAATGTGATGAATATGGTTTTTTATTTTTACATAACTAATTACATCTTGAATATTGTTTGATATGGAAGAACATGTCACATTTTTAACCCTGTTAAAGTTTATTGATGTTTTGATTTTATAATCCTGCAGGGTGAGAATTCTCCTTTCACATAAATATATAGTATAAAATGGAAGAAATATATTTAGGGATATTTAAGAAATTCTGTGATTATAAGCCCAAATTCAATGAAATTCTATACAGCTACACAAATTGAAAATTTTCAAATCAAATATTCTAACACAGTACATTTCAAATGTATACTAATATGATACATGCTAAAGAATGGTGGTAGAAAACTTTATTTTCCACAATTAAACCATTAAGTTTCTGAAAGAAAATACACTTTGGTATATACATTAAAAATAACCCAATTAATAATGTAGAACTGTCTTTATTCTGAGACTGGACATTTCAGGCAGATTCATTGGTACCGCACAGCATGATGACATGTACAATGTGAATTGTGAATGTTATAGGACAGTAAACCCTTGGATTTTCATGTGTTTGATAATGAATGAATTTCTTATCATTGTCTGTTCAGAGAAGTTTCATTTTTGCCAAATTTTTCACAATCTCCACATTAAGTTACACAACCCCCTCTCAGGTGAGCTCAAAATTCAAGGGGCTATGGAAATCTCTACCAATGCCTATGATGTATGACTGTCAGGTTTTCACAATCTCATCATTCTCCCTGTAAAATCTATACTATGTATTAAGTGTAGTTTTTCCATTGGAAACTGTAATTTGACTCACTCATCAGCATTGCTAGAAAGAACAACTCTGTGGTTAACCCCATATCTGCACAGTAGCCTAATCATTTTTTCTATTCCTCACTATCTCACTAGAGATTTCCCACCACCCCGCCCCCTCTCTTTTTCTCTCTATTTCTACTCTCCCTAGGATACCTTGTATTCAAACCTAAAGAAGCAACACTAACACTATTCCAACAGAAAAATGTGTAAGCATTTTATGTTATATTCTTGTAGAAGGCTATAGACACCAGGTGGAGTGCAAGCTCTCTATTGTAACAGTGTTGCTGCTGATAACTAGAAAAGAGAATGTGAAGAGTTCATTTTGATGTTCTGCAAGTCAGCGTTTAACATATACCATTTCTCATAGAAAGATAATATTGTCACATTCACTTTACAATGTTGCTTACTAATCCAATCCCTTATAATTCCACAATTATGATTGTCTCATTTTTCCCACCCTCTGGGTATAAGAAAAGGATGATAAAAATCATTTAATTAGAGAATGTCATTTGCTTACAAAAGCATTAGTGTTTGAATATACTAACATACATCATTTCATTTAATGGGACTTAACAAAGACTGGAGACAACAGTGCTTACACATTCACCATAATCCTTATGGGAAATTCAGACAGTATTCTCACAGTTTATTTAAACTAATAACTACTTCAGGAAGAAGGGATTGTTTAGAATACACACCCTCTTCCATTATTATACCACTGTTTTATAGGATGAGTGATTTGTGATTCAAATACCTACTTACCGATAGTTCATACAAATAAATCCACACAGTTCAAAAACTTACTCATTTTCACTACTTTCTATGAAAAAGTATTCCCTGTCTCAGGTATTGTATTACAGGTTAAAAGACAATTAAAAAAACAAGAACCACATATGGCTGTACAAGTATTAGCATACTTACACAAATTAAGGAAGTCTAAATGCCTTCAAAGGTGAGATTGCATCTGAATGAGGCTTTAAAAGATCAGCACGTTTCTTCCAGATATACAAGTGTAGAAAGAGAGATGCTGGAAGATGGAACAGCATAAGTAAGGTGCACAGGAATGTTAAAATATTTAAAGCAAAAAAGTGAAGAGGTAGGTGTGCATTAGCTCTGCAGTAGTGTGAAATCAGAAGAGTAAGAGGTTCTGTTAAGTGAGGCTTGGAAAGACTACTTTGTCACTTTAAGGTGATTTTCAAAATGGTGTTCAAATGTTTTACATCCTTAGCTTGATATTGGACCATTTATACAATTCCAGGACATTGCAGTTTTATGAACATTTTCATCTACATATACTAGTTTTCTTTGGATCCTTGAATTAATAACACAATAGCTTAGGTGAGCAGCATAAAACAGGCTCTTGCTTAAAGAGACGCGCTTTGAGAAAATCTCTATTTTTTATTTGAAATGTTTTGACCACTTACATCTACTATAAATAGCAACTTGGCTTGCTTTTAGTATAAAAGTGCCATTTATTTTCTAGCTCTGATATATTATTGATCTATGTTTTAGCTGATCTTAGTTTCCTCTTTTCAATTAAATATGGTTTTTAATACTTGTATTTTATTACTTTTGCCAGGCTACTGATATGTCATAGCTGCTATAAAATTATCAGATGTACCTTTACTGAAGCTCACATTGTATGCTATTTTAAATATATCATTAAAATACAGTTTTGAATGGATTATAAACTACAATACACATTACATTTATTTTTCCTAAGCATTTAGTCATATTTCAATAAATTTAAATGAAAACAATACTCATTAACACAAAAATTCCCCACCTGTATTATTTTTCATTTCTGGGTG
This sequence comes from Peromyscus eremicus, assembly GCF_949786415.1. Taxonomy (NCBI): domain Eukaryota; kingdom Metazoa; phylum Chordata; class Mammalia; order Rodentia; family Cricetidae; genus Peromyscus; species Peromyscus eremicus. The sequence continues at coordinate 116,752,504 of NC_081418.1, read as the reverse complement.
AAACCACAAAAATCTATATGCATCATTTCCTTTCTGCCTAATGGCTTCCTTTTGTCTTCTTTCAAATGCAGGTTTGTTTTCCATGAATATTTTCCAAATTCTTATTCATAAAGTGTGTTTTTTCTTCATTAATAAACACATGCCACATACATGAATCAAGAACTGATAAAACTAAGAGGAGAACAAATCCATAATTGTTGAAATTTTTCATTATTTTATATTGAAAATAATACAAAAATAGTATAGTTCAAATGAGTAAGCATACACAAGAGTCCTATCAACCAAACTGAAATTATTCATTTATGTGACATCATTAGAAAATTCTATTTAACAGTAGAGTATACATTCTCTAATACAATAGAACACTTATTGAAATAGACCATACTATCACTCTACATCAGTTCTACAAATATGTTGTATAAATACGTAATAAAATATATTTAAATACTATAGCAAAGTAAATTAAAATCAAAATGTTTTAAAATATGTAAATACACACAAACTAGAGAATTTGCTACTATATATCTCATACATAATAAAACAAGAAGGAAAGTTAGAATTATTCTATGTTAATGAAAAATTTTCAAAAAGCATCTCAAAAATCTGTGTCAGACTGTGGTGGTAATGTGTTTCCCAAAATATTATTCACCCTAATAAACTTATTTGGGGTTAGAGAACAGAACAGCCACTAGATACAGAGGCTAGAAAATGGTGGCACTCACACCTTTAATCCTAGCCTTCTGGAAGCATGGATCTCTGTGAGTTCAAGGCCACACTGGAAATAGCCAGGCATGGTGACTCACACCTTTAATTCCAGAAAGTGAGCCTTTAATCCCAGGCAGTGATGGCAGAAAGCAGAAAGGTATATAAGGCATGAGGACCAGAAACTAGATGCTTTTGGCTGGTTAAGCTTAAAGGCTTTCGAAGTAGTTCAGTTGAGATCTGTTTGGATGAGGACTCAGAGGCTTCCAGTTTGAGGAAACAGGATCAGTTGAGGAAATGGCAAGGTGAGGAAGCTGTGGCTTGTTCTGCTTCTCTGATCTTCCAGCGTTGACCCCAGTACCTGACTCACAGGTTTGTTTTTATTAATATAACTCTTTAAGATTCATGCTAAATCAGACCAACCGAGATGGCTCAATGGCTAAAACACTTACCATGCAAGCCTGAAGACCAGAGTTAAGTTGCCTATAATACATGGAAAGTCAGATGCAAAGCCACATGTGGTACTGCTCCTCTGTGGTCCCAATATTTCCACAGGAATGTGGGAGAAGCATAAGGGATATGGTTCAGAAGTTTAGGGGTCAGCTAGCTTGGGGAACGCAGCAAAGTGGCAAGCAACAAAGGTTCTGCATCAAGTCAGGCTGAAGGCCAGGATGAACAAGAACGTTTGGCCTCTCATGTCCATGTGTGCCATGGCCCATCCACAACACACTTAGCATACATGGACATACATCCACATCATATACACCAATATATACACCAATATACATTAACACAAAAACTTTTGTAGACTGTAAAGTATCCATAAAAAGATCTTTGTAGCTCTACATAATTAAATTATGTTAAAAGGAATTACAATTAATGAACCAAACTTATAACATAATAAGCAGAAAAGAAACTGAAGCTAAAATATATAAAAAAAGAAATAATAAAAGGAATTGAAAGCTTAAAACCATTGGTTCTATGAAACAGCAAATTAATTAATCAGTTGTTGACTTTATTCTTCACTATAAAAAGATATTCATGAAAAATAAAAATACATGTAGAGATTTTTAATGAAATGCCTATATAGTGAAATGCTCAATATATTTCAAAGATATATTATGTTACATTTTTATGATAGTTCATGATTAGAAGAATCATAATTGTTAAATATTTGCTTATACAACATACTTATTTAGTTATTACTCAAAAGTTATAAGGGCTGTCATCTCTGTCTCTCTCTAACTCTGTGTGTGTGTGTGTGTGAGTGTGTGTGTGTGTGTGTATGTGTGTGAAGATTGACAAAGTAACTCTAAAACTTTTGAAGAGATAGAAAATAGACAAAAACAACACTAGAAACAAGTCAAAGTTGAAGGATATATACTGTTGGATTTTCAGACAAACTAAAAGTGGCAGCAGTTAAGGCCTAGTATAAAGACAAAGGGATAAAGGTGAACAAGATGTTTGAGAATTACATCCATAGATGTCCTTTGATTTTGATGAGCATACTAAGGCAAATCAATAAAGGGGTCATAGTTGCTTCAGTAAATACTTCTGGAATAACTGGATTGACCATTTGAATCCTAGGCAATCATAGGCAAAATTAAAACCATTATAACATTAAAGCTATATTATATACAATAATCTAATAAAATGAATTATACTCCTAAATATACCAGATAAGATTATGTAATTTATAAAAGTAAACTTAGGAAAATATTTGAGTGGGGTACAGAGTCTAACTGTGCATCCCTGGTTGGCCTTAAACTCACTTTATGGACCATGCTGGCTTTGAACACATAAGACATCAAACTGCCTCTGGATACCGTGTGCTGGGAGTAAAGAAGTGTCATCATTCCAATCTAGAAAACCTTCTTAATATATGGGGCTTGAAAAAAATTTAAAAAAAATTTCATAAACCAAACAAATAAATCTAAAAAATGGAAGAATTCTTTGACTTCATTAGAATGACGAAGTTTTGCTTTTTGAAATATATTGCAATAAAAATGGAAATGCAAGCTATGGAGTAAGAAAAATATTTGCAAAATACATAACTAGTAAAAACTAATAAGTCTATCATATAAAGAACCCACATAATCCAGTCATAAGAAGAAAGACTGCAAAACATCAGTAAGTATTTTATTAGAACTCATAAAAAATAATTTTTTTGCAAAGTAGTCCTTGAGAAGTTTTTCAACACCTTTTGAGAGCAACATTTTTAAACTACAGAGATGTATATGTTCACCTAAAAAGCTGATTAAAATGGTTGCCCACAAAAGATGTTCATAAAGATCTAACAACTAGAGATGCCAAAGTATTCTAGTGTGGTGGTAGTGGTGGTGGTGGTGGTGGTGGTGTGTGTGTGTGTGTGTGTGTATGTGCATGTGTGTGTGTGTGTGTGTGTGTGTGTGTGTGTGTATGTGTATGTTTGTACATGGAGGTCATTGGACAACCTGGGGTCTTATAGTTCAAGGATGTCCCACCTGAAGAGATGAAGTGTTTTAGTGGTATACAATTTGTCACCTAGAACTCTGCTAAGTAGGTTAGAGTACAGGATCATCTGCTTCTGCCTCCCATCTTCCATCCCTGAGATTGCAATTTCAGGTCGCCATGCTGGGAATTTTATGTGAGCTTTAGGGACTGAAGTGAGGGTCCTACTCTTCCTTCAGAAGCAGGTACCTTAGAGACTGAGTCATTTTCAGTCCCTGCAAGGAATGTATGTGACTGAAATTCTGTAACAATTTTCCTTGTAGTAGAACAAATTAGAGCTCAAATGTCTACCAAGAGTGAATAAAGAAATCATGGCAGTTTCATATATTGAGTTATTAATTAACAGTAAACCTGGGGTAACTGTTAATGTATTAAAAACATGAATAAAATTTCAAACAATTACGCAGAGTTGAACAGCCAGGTAAAGAACAATGACGCACCTATAATTGCATTAATGTGACTTTCAGAAAGAGAGAAATTTTAGAGAGAGAAAACATAGCAGGTTTTGCCTAGAGATATGTGGAAAGGCTGCAGAGAAAGAAACACAAAGACAAGGACAAGATGTGCAATGAGCAATTACTTTGTTTTTACCTTGTTCTTAGTGATTATCCATGAAGATATAACAATTTGTCAAATGCATGTTTTCATACCAATAATTCAGAAAAACTATAAAGAAATTCTTTCCTTACTGACCTGATTCCTTCCTTCCTTTTCTTTCCCTTCCTCCCTTCCCTTCTTCCTTTCTTCCTTTTCTTCTTTCCTTATTTCCCTCCTTCCTTCTTCATATATTTTTTTGTGTTGCTCCTCTGTACCAGTGTCCACCATTGTCACTAGAAATAATACAGAAAAAAAAAGACAGCAAACTCTCCAGACTTATGGAAACCATCATCTGACAGGAAAAACAAAATTAAGAAAACAGTGGTGAGTGTCAGTGACATAATAAAAGTCTCCACTGAGAGTAATTCTAAGGTTGAGTTTCTATGTTAATAGAGATGTTATATATACAGAAACAGAAGAAAATAAAACAATATGTATAAGTCTAGAGAGTGTTAGGACTCTCAAAAATGATGGCAAGCTGTATTTGCTAAGGAAATTGAGATTATTGGAACTCTATCTCTACAATCCACAGATATGTCACATAATTTGATTCTAACAGTCATTATTCCATGTTCATTTTGCACACTGGGGGCCTCCTCTCCTCAATGTTCTAAATATCTTTAGTGATGTTTTCATAATTTCTCCCAACATATGCTTGTCAAACTTAAAGAATAACTGTGAAAATGTAGGGATAAGAAATAATTGTACATCCTTATAATATTATAAAGCCATCTGAAAGAATTACTGTTTTTTTTTAAAATCAATTTTACCATACTTACATTATCAGCTTAATTTGCACTAGTAAAAACATTATATAGTTATATGTAGTTTCCTCTGAATTTTAATCCAGCCATACTTAGATATCTGCAAACAAATTGAAGCAATATTGGAAACAAAACCAAAAACCCACAAAGGGAAATAGAAAGGAAACAGTTATAAAATAAATTAACTTAGAAATATATTTGTCCATGTTGTTGATGGTATCTACATAAAACAACTATAAAAATAACATATTCTTGGAGCTGGAGAGATGGCTGAAAAGTTAGGAGCACTTACTGCTCTTGAAAGACCTGGGTTTAGTTTCCAGTAGCCACATGATGGTTCACAACTGCCTGTAACCCAGATCCAGAGGATCCATTGCCTCCTTCTGACATCAGCAGATGGCATACATATATACCAATAGGCACACATATGCACATGTCCACACGTGGTGCACATATATACCAATAGGCATACATATACACATAAAATAAATAAATAAAAATAACAATGTCCTCTCTGTGCCTAGTGAAGCAAAAGCAAGTAGAAAGAAAAACTAAAATAATCAAAACTTATATTTTACTACAATGATGACATTTCTTCATTGTTGAGTTCATTATGTAAAAGGTGAGAATGTGAAAATTGTTTGCCAGTATCATAAGGGACAGCTCAAGGATGCCAGGTGAATACTAAGGCAAGGCAATCAATAAAGACCAAAGGTTGCCTTCAAAGAAAGAAAGTAATGATTATAAATATGTGTCCCAGCTGCCAGAAATCAGGACCTGCAGTGCCAGCAGATTTGGCTTCAAAGGCAACAAAAGGATTAATAAAACGGGGGAACTTTCCTGTAGATGAAGAAAACTACAACATGAGCAGTTTCTAAAAACTTCTTGCTTGAATTTTTGTTTGGAATGTGGTCTTGGATATACTCCAGATTTGAAGTCAGTGGAGTGCGGGAAAAGGGCGATTCCCAAGGAGAAAAAGCTACAGAATGGACACTCTACTTTGTGTTAAAGTATGCATTAGGATTAATACCACTGGAGTCTTCTGATCTGACTAGTTCATGAGAGAACATTGGTTTAAAGTTACTGCTTAACTTGGGCTGATCCATCTACCTATAGGCCAATGGAATAGTAGTTCCAATTAAAAGTGCCTAGATGCTGAGTTCTGGAACATGCTATTCCAATGACGTGTTTATGAAAAAAGATAAGAGCCGGGCGGTGGTGGCGCACGCCTTTAATCCCAGCACTCGGGAGGCAGAGCCAGGTGGATCTCTGTGAGTTCGAGGCCAGCCTGGGCTACAAAGTGAGTTCCAGGAGAGGTGCGAAGCTACACAGAGAAACCCTGTCTCGAAAAAAAAAAAAAAAAAAAAAAAAAGAAAAAGAAAAGAAAAGAAAAAAGTTAAAAAAAAAATCCCCAGTGTCCTAGTTGGCTTTAACTGTCAACTTGAAACAGCTGAGAGTCAATTGAAAAGAGATGTATTGAGGAAATACCAGAGTAGACTGATTTATGGGGATTTCTGTGGGACATTGTTTTGATGGGCCCCTGTATACTGTGCACAGTGCCATCCCTGGGCACACTGACTTGGGTTATATAAGAATGCTAGCTAAGCACCAACCTCTGCATGAAACAAGCAACATTTCTTCATGGTTTCTGCTTCAAGTTCCTCATTGAGTACCTACTTTCACTTCCCTCACAATGAACTGGGATCTGGAAGTGAAATTCAAACAAATTCTTTCCTGACTTAGTTGCTTTTAGTCAGAATATTGTATCACAGCAACAGACATATCTCACATAAGGAAAAACAGAAGAACCAGTTGAACTTCTTTAAGTACTGAAATTCTGAAGCAAGACAAATTATGACAGCATTGAATGATGGAATAGGAGTCAGATAGTCCTGGCTTTGCCACTGGGCCTTAGAACAGTCACAAGAAGCCACCTCTAAAACAAAGTCATATTTAACTTAATAGAATATTTAAGAATTATGATAAATGATATATAAGCTCACTGTAAATTACAAAGTCCATACAGATATCACCAACTTTTATAGCAATATAGTGAGGATGGCACATTAACCTTTTTGGCCTCACACTCCTGTGAGAAAGGGGGTTTGCCTCAAAATGAATTTGAAGGAGAATACAGTTAAAGTCAAGTGGTACTGTGGCAGAAAAACAACAGCTGGCTGGCTGTATTAGTCTATTTCACTGCTCTCTTCAGCACTGGGTTTCTATCACAGATAATATACCCCCTAATTATCAAACAGCATGTGGCTTGGAAGGGCTCAGTGGCTTGTGAAATAAAAACCTTCCCGAAGACTCACTATGGTCCTAATCTCAAATGGATCCAGAGGGGCTTGTCAAGTGGTGACGCTTGCTTTAATAACTTTTTAATTTGCTGTTTCCTTGGAAAAAAAAAACTGGATTCTTGTGTCTCATTGAGCGAATAAGATCCTGAAAGCAAGTGTAGCCACTGAAAAAGCAGGAGAAAAGTACAGAAGAGATGAAGCAAAGATATCTTCTAGGATAAACTAGAAGTTAACCGTGGAGAGAAAAATTAAAGTTAAACCTACGGAATTAGGGAGTGAAAAATTTATCTTGTGATGACACAGACGTTTTTATAGTACCCAAATCCCAGTTAAGGCTCCTGTATTATAATATTCTGTATCCTGCAAAAGACATTCTGAGAGCTAAAGAAATGGCTCAGTGGTTAAGAATGTGTATGTCCCAGCATCCAAGTTCAATTGCCTGTAAATCTAGCTTCATGATATCCAAAGTCCTTATTTGACTTTCATAGCCACCTACACTGACATGTGAATAAACCCTCACAGAAAGCACTGTAACTGTTCTCATAATAAAGCAACCACTATCTTGGGGCATTCAGATGTGCCCCTTGCAAAGGATCATCTCAGCTGGGTTTCTAGATGGCTTACATACACTTCATAGAGAGGTGGACAGAGGAATGAGATTATCACCTCCAGCAGCACTCCACCATCTTTTTCTACAACTTTGCCATGATTACATGTGCTCTGCAGGATTGGCTAGAGTACATATATGATGGACAACACTAGAGCAATGTCTCTTTCTAAGTGCTACAGGGAAACCCTCATCCTTTTTGTGTAGTTGGAAGTTTTCCTGTGTCCCACCTGGGCTGCAGCCACTCAGACACAAATAAACACACACAGGCTTATATTATTTTTAAAATATGGCCATAGCCGGCTTCTTACTAGCTAGCTCTTTTATCTTAAATTAACCCATTTCTATAAATCTATACTTTGTCATGTGGCTTATGGCTTACCAGTGTCTTTACATTTTGCTTCTCCTGGTGGCGGCTAGCAGTGTCTCCTCTTCTCTCTTTTTTTCTTCCCCTCTTTCTAGTTAAAATGTCCCACTTAACCTTATTCTGTCTTACCACTTGCCAAACAGCTTTATTTATCAACCAATCAGAGCGACACATAGTCACAGCATACAGAACGATATCACCCATCACTTTTGGGTAAAGGTTTTCCTCTTGTAGCTGGAAGAAGAGGTGCTTCCACCCCTCTGTAAGTAAGTCATTATCTATGTTCTTATGGAAAGATTGGTTTTCGTAGTGCGACGCTGGTAGAATCATGCCTCAGTATGGATGTTGTTTATGCCTCCTCCTGAGAAGGAGTTTTAGCAACACACACATATACACATAATTGAAAATAACTCATAATTCTTTGAAAGACACATCCTATTTTCACTATGATTCTCTATATACTGAGAAATTCAGGTGAGAAATGAGACAATAAGAATTAGTTCTTCTGGGAGCCCCCTATCAATTACTCATTTTTTGTATATGTATATGCACTAGTAAATACTAGCAAAAATGAAAGAAATGTTATATTATTTAACATAGCATAGTTATTCATTAAAATACATTTTGAAAAATGTAGACCTGAAGTATTGTGCCATGTATATAAAATTTTGAGATTAAGAAGTATAGATTTATTTTTTAAAGTCTTTTAAAGTTGTATTCAAATTTTTATGTACGAGTGTTTTGCCTTGATGTATATTTGTGTACTACTAGTATACTTTGTAACTAAAGTGATTAGAAGAGAGTTAGAGTGTCTTGGAATTGCAGTTACAGGGGGTGTGGACCACCATGTGGTGCTGGGAACAGAAACCAGGTCCTCTGCAAGAGCAAAATTTTTTCATTACTATTCCCAAGGAGTCTACATTTTAAATTTCAAAATCATTTGTTGAAATAAGGGCATACTTACAAAAAAAAAACTTTGGAAATAGAGTCTATTCCAACGAAACACACCTTCTATTATTTTGTGAATTAAGAGCATGAAACTGGGATTGGACTCATAATGACTACAGTGTGTGTGTAACTGTAATGATGGAGCAATACTGCCTCGTGTATTCTGAGGCATATTTTGAATGCTCTTCATGTATGTACAGGTTCTTCAATATAAGAAAACCATCATCAGACCTACTTACATAGAGTGAAATAGTGTTATCAAACATTTTCATGAATATATATATGCATTTGGGGATCCAGAAAGACATAGTGTGGCGGTATTGTGTTCCTCAAAATATTGTGCACCCTAATAAATTTATCTGGGGTCAGAGAACAAACAGCCACTAGATAAAAAGGCTAGAAAATGATGGCACTCACACCTTTAATCCTAGCATTCTTGAGGCAGAAATCCATCTGTTCAAGGATACAGCCAAGGATGGTGACTCACACCTTTAATCCCAGAAAGAGAGCCTTTAATCCCAGGGAGTGATGGTAGAAGGCAGAAAGATATATAAGTTGTGAGGACCATGAACAAGAAGCATTTGGCCTGGTTAAGCATTCAAGTTTTAGACTTTTGAGCAGCAATTCAGCTGAGACCCATTCTGGATGAGGACTCAGAGGCCTCCAGTCTGAGGAAACAAGATCAGCTGAGGATCCGGAGAAGTGAAGTAGCTGTGGCTTGTTCTGGTTCTCTGATCTTCCAGTTCACCCCAATACCTGGCTCAGGTTTGATTTTATTAATAAGAACTTTTAAGATTCCTGCTACAGCATAGCACTGTTAAAAAGTGACTGACATTTAACTACTAATGATGCAAGAGAAGCCATACCTAAAGAAGACTGTGAACTTGAAGTTAGCTGTGCCCTATGCCATCTATGCTAAAATGACTACTTTTACTTCTGACTTAATTTGGATTACTATGATGACAGCAACATCTTTGTCATCCGTAAAGTACAATATGACTATTTGTAGTAGTAAATTATTTTCATATAACACAAATACAACTCAAGGACTGCAATAGTCTACATACATTCATAATGGTTTGGAGCAACTGTCAAAATCACAAGAGGAATATGGGTTTGATGTACAGATTGATATTCCCCATGCAGCAGGAATTATAGGGGCTTGATCTATCCTGGATCTTCATAACTGAACATCACTGAGATAAAACGAGGCTCTCTGAGACTTCTATGGCCTCCAAGGAAAAGAAGAAAAATGATTACAGGAAATTTACACAAGATGTGTCTCTGGTCTACAGCTAAATCAGGAAGGCAGAAGAATAAGCACTTTTGTGTATGCTTTATTTCTACCCTGTCAGAAATATTTGTGTTATATATTTTTTCATAAGTCAACAGACAGGATAGGGATATATAGCTAGGTACTCTCTTAACAAAAAAAATTAGGGTACTATAGAGTAATGTCTAAGCATAGATCACCACAGATCAGAGACATAAAGGGTATAATTTTATTTCACTGAACTAGATTTAAAATATAAGTGGCAAGGAATTATGCTAGGTGGGGTGCTGGTATGTAAGACAACATATAGTTTGTTTTTACTGGGTTTATAAACTTATTTTTAAGGAATGGAGCAGTGGCTCAGTGATTAAGAACACTGGCTGCTCTTCCAGTGGACCTGGGTCTGGGTCCTTGCAATCACTTGGCAACTTCTAACTCCAGCCACAATGGATCTCATGCTCCCTTTCTGACCTCCATAGACACTTCAACATGTAGAACACATTCAGACCTGCAGACAAAACACCTATACACATAAAATAATAATTTAAAATTATCTTTTCATGTATATGGGTTTGTCTACATGTTAGTCATGTGTGTCCATTTGCCAGTTGCAGGTAGGAGTTAGCAATGGGGCCTCTGAAGCAGGAGTTACAGGCAGTAGTGAGCTACCCAGAAAGCAGGGAGCAAAACTCCAGTTCTCTGGAACAGTATGTGCTCTGAGCCAAGATCTCTCCAAACTCTTCAGTCCCAGATCTTTCTTCTCATAGATGAAGTAACCTGCACATAGATCATGCAAGACATAAACGTAAAGTTAAATAGTTAGGCTTTCAAACACAACTTTTAAAGTTAAAAAAAAAAAACTAAACTCTGGGGCATAACTGTGAGTTGACTAATGCCAGGAGGTCTGAGCAATTAGTGGTAGTATCATGAAAGGAGTTTAAAAAACTAGTAGAGAAGCCTACTACATATTTAAAATCATTTTATTCTCTGAGGAGTTGAAATTCCCCTAGCTTTCCCAATATGCCAACATATTTGACAGGACTGAGCCATGAGGCACAAACTGTGCAAATAGCCTCTACGATGCCTTATACTGCATTTGTCTTTCCTGGGTACCATCTGGCTTCCTAGAACTCCATAGGGACCAAACTGTACCTGTGGCTGTAACTAGCCATGTTGCATATTCATGAAAGTTGTCTTAGGAAGTCCCAGCAAAAGAGATATGTCTATATAAGTCTATCCATAGTACCAAATAGTTCAGAGGAGTTCAACTACATGGAGAGAAAGATTTGGGTTTCATAGTAGAAGCTTCATGGAAATATCCTTTTTTTTAAATCTACCTTGACCAAAGCTGGATTCCAGAGCCTAGAACATAAACTTTGTAGTAAGTATCCATGCATGAAATGATTATTGTTTTGTACACTATAAGGTTATCAGATATTAAGATCTGACACTGATGTTTTCAAAGATAGTGAATATTTACTTATCTCTAAATTAACCATTACATTTGTGTGAATTATCCTACTTCCAATTTATTGTGAACTTTAACCTACAATTTAACTTCCCTGGACCTCAGAATACTTATTTATGAAAGAAGAGGAAGTGATAACATGACTTTCATATTAGTTTCAGAAGATGTTACCAAAGTGTGAAATATGATTAGTTTTATCAAACAGACAGTATTTGTGAGGAAACAGAATTATTACTAGTGAATTGTAAAAGGGTATATGAAAGACATTAATGCTGGAAAAGCTGGGCGAGTAGTCTCTTCTTATAGATTATGTTTGCTTTTCTCTCGCTTGTATGCTACTCTATGTTCAAATTTATAAGCCAGAGAACCTAGCCACTCACCAACTGTAAATTCCTACAGTAATATTCAAGTATCTGATGAGATGGATTTTTCTGCAGAGAACTAATGCCAAATTCTTTAAGATCTTGCAGTCATCTATCTACATTGAACCAGTTATCCAAGCATAGACTGACAGAGACATCTGGGGAGATGGAAGATATGTTCCATGATGTAGCACCTTTTATTTGACTTGTGAATCAGAGATGGATGGACAGTTATCAACAGGAGGGATTATTAACAGGTGAAAGCATAAACCAAGTAGTTTCAGAACTCAGTCTTATGTTCCAGCCTTCCTGGCAGGTATTCTAATGCTACCCTCAGCACTTCAGAAAATCACCTTACAGATGATTAAGAACCTATAACCTAAAGTGATAAGCAGTATAAACACAGGGATTATTGTCCTCTGGGCTATAAAGGAAATGAACCATGGTATTAAATAATCCAAAGCAGCTGATAATGCAGAGATGGTGTGTTTATCTTTGGAAATGCATTAATTTCTCTTAGAAACAGATCTAGCTTTTTAAGTGTTTATTTGAGCTAATATTAAAATTAGGGTGCATTCCCTAAGCAGGTATTCAGTTCTGGAAGAGAGAGTGAAATCAAATGCATGCTTGGAGGCAAAAAGAAATCAGTCTGAGATTAAAACAGCTCTGAATAATTCATAGATGAGTAATTGAGAGATGACTGACAACTGGCAATTGCCTGACAAATAACCTTTACAGGTATTTATAAAACTTCGTGAACAAGAGTTACATTTGAAATGGGGAGGCACCTGGTGACATTTTAATCTACTCATCAGCCTAGGTCCAGGTCTTCCACTACCTTTCAAAGCAAAGAGTGAGATCAGACATGCAGGAGGATTTTACACACCTATGTCCCAGCTGATTTAGTTTCATTTTGCATAATTTTTTTTTTTTTTAACCAGGGTCACATTAGATGATGGATCAGTCTTACAATACAGGAGGCTGAAAAGCTTTTACAGTAAACTACTACTTATGGTCAAGAAAGATCCATTTTTCTTTTTGTTGACTTAAAAATGTCCATTTCTCCATATGTGTATTGGTTAATTCTCTGTTGCTGTGATGTAATACCACGGCCAGAAGCAATTTATAGAAGAATGAATTTATTTGGGTTTATAGTTCCAAGGGATGAATCACCTGTGGCAGATAGGTATAATAACAAAAGGCAGGCATGGCTCAAAAAACAGAAAGCTAAGAACTCACATCTTTAAGCACAAGAATAATCAAGAGCATAAACTAGATGTGGGACAAGAATATATATACTCAAAAGATGCTCCAATGACACATTCATCTAGCAAGGCTACACCTACTAAACCTTCCCAAACAGCACCGTTTACTGGGGATAATTGTTCAAATATTTGAGCCCCTTGGTACATTCTAATTCAAACTTCTACACTGTGTATTCATATTGTATTCCTTCAGTGTTTTTATATGTTTAGATTTTGCCCTTTTATGAGGACACTACTCATATGACTTCATTTAATTCATATACCTACTGTGAAGACTCTATGACCAAATAGGTTACATTATGAGACACTGGATATTAGCATTCAACATATATAATTTGGAGATACAATTCAATCTGCCAGACTTAATTAGGAATAAAAATTCAAAACAAATGTTCACACAAAGTATGCAATTTAATGAAAAAAAAGAGAATTTTAATTCTTCCACTGACCCTTTGTTTCCCTATCCATACAACTCCACTATTCATATATAGAAATAGTGGAAACTTAGAGTCTAGCAGCCCAAATAAAAAAATATAATAATAGAGAGGAATAGGATGTCCATGGTATGAATAGATGTGGGTGGGATGCCAAGAGCTGATGTTTTAAGCAGGGGTGGGAATAGTGAGATAGAAGAAGGAGCTATATGGGTGGGTTAACCCAAACTGATGATGTATAAAGAAGTTTTATGAAATTCTGAAGATTTGTAAGGTTATTAAAAATGTAGCTTAAAAACCTTTGAACACAGTATCCTGTATAAGTGAATAATGCTGAATTTGAAATATGTGAGTTATAAAATAAAAATCCTAGTTCCAGGCACAGGTAATCTCTTTCTAAATTACTATTCAGGGAGGCTATAGAGGTACGCAAAACAATGCAGGCCACTGTCATTGCTCCTGATTGCCCACTATAATTGATGGTGGCTTAGTTTTCTTTCTATGACTATGATAAAATCCATGAGCAAAAGTAACTTGAGGAGAAAAGATTTTATTTCATCTTAAAGCTCACAGTGTATCATGACAAGAAATCAGTTCTGGAAATCATGGAAGGAACCTGGAGGCAGAAAATGAAGAAGAGGTCTTGGAGAAATGGTGCTTACTGGCTTGTTCCCAGGGATTGCTCTTGGCTTGCTGTGAAGGCCAACAAAGGTTTCCTAGTGAGATCTGAGCTTGCTTTACTCAGCAGGGCTGCATTAGAGGATGGCATGACCACGTGTGTGGTGATCAAGTGATTGGAGGGTCTGCACTTGGGTGCTAGGGGGAGGTCTTTTCCTCCACCTCTTGTTATTCCTATAAAAGGCCCTTTAGAAAAGACAGAAGAGGCCAGTGGATAATGACCCAGGCCCTCACAATGCTATCCTGTGTTTCTGTTTCTCTCCCTTCTATCCTTTTATCTAATATCTCTTATCCCTCACTCCTCAAGAGTACCCTCTCATAAAATGTAGGAACAGGCCAGGCAGTGGTGGCACATGCCTTTAATCCCAGCGCGCAAGCTCAAGGCCCTGGGTTTGGTCCTCAGCTCTAGGAAAAAAAAAAAAAATGTAGGAACAGGTCTCCCAAATGGGTTCCCACAGTTCGCTTTTATTCATGCAAGCTACTATCACCAAAGATGGCACTGCCTGCTGTGAGCTGAGCCCTCCAAAATCAGTCGTCAATCAAGAATATGTTCTACATACCAGTCAGTTGCAGGCATTTTCTCAATTGAAGTATCATCTTTTCAAATGATGCTAGCTTATGTCAAATAGACAAAAAACAAACCAGGAATGATGGTAAGATCTTGCTATAGGAGACACCACACATTTTCAGTGAAATACATATAGAAATTAATCTTGAACACGTTTCTATGTTGAAATGTGACCACAGTATTGGAAAGTGCTATGAAGACTGGAAGGAGAAAAGACATCAGTGATCTTAACGAACACTAAACTTTACCTGCTAAGTTACAACCTGACATGCAAAATGTGTTCACTGAAAAAATAGTGGCAATATTTTTAAGGGAGTAACCAACTCCTCTCTTGATTGGATTTGTGGTCCACTCCACAAGAGAAAACTCATGCCTAGTAGAGTAAATATGATCAAAAGCATTGTAGGGAAGTCACAGGCCCAAGGGTAGAATTGATTGATTTTGTTTTGCTAAATGGTTGTGTTGTCAAATTGCCAGTTAAATATTTATATTTATATATTAGATTGGTGCTGCTTCCATCTGTGGTCTGAGAAGCTTCTTATTACAGTGGTTTATAGTTAATTCAGACTCATAACTGTTCAAAGTATGGAAAAGTGACTTATAACCATGAATAAGAATATCTATGTCAATTGGGCACCGTATTCAAGGCTCAGGAAATATCATAAACTAGGGGTAGAAAGAATGTCAAAGCTGGAAAATGGAGATAAAAGCTATGAAATGCTTTTTTTAAAGATAGGATCAAGCTGTTGCTCACATTGATTCACAACAGCTGTGTTAACCTGCATAAGACCCAAATAATATCAAGCCAGGTAAAAATTCAATCATGTTGAGAACCATTGATCTTGACCCTCTTCAAAGCCAAGTTTGCCAGGGAAGCAGACAATTTCAGAACCTTAGCTTAAAGAAGGAAACTTTTCTTACTCCCTTGTCTCTGAGGCTTCTGTCCCATCTGAAGAGAGCATTGATTCAAACACATGGAGAGAATGCAGCAGTGGGAAAGTCAATGAGTAGCTGAGCAGGAAGGTGACACTTTAGGTGTCAGTTACACCTCTGAAAATTCTAGGAAGATGATAGGAAGCATCAAAACATAGGTCCACCCAAGATTTAATCCCCAAATAATCAAATGTTCCACATTGTATTAGATTGCTTGATAAGGCTCTAGCAAAATAGTGGACATCATAAGACACAGATTCACTCTGATGAATTCCTAGGAAAGACCAAAGTCAACAGGAGAGCAAATCAAGCAGAGCAGAGTCATTTGTAGCCTCTAACACCCAAGCTACAGCAAACAAACACACAACCCTTTTGAAGTAACATCAAGGTAAGTCCTTACAAATCACAGAAATCCATACACTTCAGTTCCCACCACACAGCTCAAGATCTGGTATCCAACATTTTTGTTTGTTTGTTTCTTTCTTTGAGACAGGGTTTCTCTGTGTAGCTTTGTGCCTTTCCTGGAACTCACTCTGTAGCCCAGACTGGTCTCAAACTCGCAGAGATCTGCCTGCCTCTGCCTCCTGAGTGCTGGGATTAAAGGCGTGTGCCACCACCACCCAGCTCCCAAAATTTTTTTTAAGATACAGGAAAAGGCAGGAATTTAAGTCTAAAGTGACAAACCAAGCTCTAGAGTCTGATTCAGATATGACTCAGCTGATGGAATTATTAGAGAAAGGAATTTAAAATAATTGGTATTACTATTTTATGGGCTCCATTAGAACCTGCAATAAAAAGCAGGATAATTAAAGCAGAGATGTGGAAACAGAAAAAAAAAATATGAAGAGGAATTTAGAAACAAAAAAAATGCAATAGAAACAGCAAATATATTTGATAAGCTCATCAGAAATGACCCAACTAAACAGGAAAAAACAAACAAACAAACAAACTCTGAACTTGATGACAGATTAAAATAATCTTCACAAATTGCATACAAAGAGAAGAACAAAAATTTAAGAACTGTGAGTAAATATCCAATGTGGAAGCATAGTTATTATTTATTGGAATATCAGAAAAGAAGAAAGTAACAGAAGTATCTCAAGTAACAAAGGCTAGGAATTTTCCAAAACTAATAATAGACACACACATTTAAGGAGCTATGACTAACAGCAACAAATCTTAGACCTTCAAATTGCATGTCCAAAACTAAAAGACAATCGTAAGCCAGATGTAGGACATACCTTCAAAGATTCAAGTATGAGAACGACAGCCCAACCCCTCACCATCTGCATCACTGGAGAGAACAGGCCTTGTGCCCTGTCTGGGCTGCACAAGGTCTGTGTTGACCCTGTAGGTCACAGGGAGTTTGGCAGCACAGAATTGACCCTATAGACACGGGGTTTGGTAAGTCAGCCCTGAGGACATGAGAGGGGCAAAGCTGGTACTGCCTGCCTCCCTTATCTCTGATGTGTTGGTGAAAGTAAAGGAAAGATGTCCTCTCTCCTCCTCCCTCCCACCTCCAGCTGGCTAGGGAACTGATAATCCCCTCTACCAACTGCAGCACTTGGGAAAGTGGGCCCTGCAAGTTGACTGGGCAGCACAGCAGACCTGATCCTACTGGAAAAGGTATGGGTGAACTAGCTGGAGAATGTGAGATCTGGCCCTGGCCCTCGCATGCCATATGGAGGTATGAGCAGAGGAGAGATGCCCTCTCCCTACATGCCCATCACTGCCTGGGGCAGGTGGGAGAGGTGGCTCTGAGGTCATGAGAGTGGGAAAGCTGCCCCTGCCCCTTATCAGCTGCAGCATTCCAGAGTGTGGCCCCTGCACCTTGCCAGGGTAACACAGCAGAGCTCAACCTGATGGTCCAGGTGTGGAAGAACTAACCCTGAGAGAGTAAAAGCAGAGGAAATGGCCCCGCCCTTTTCTCATTGCTGCAAGGGGAGAGCTAGCTGGGACAATGCTGGAGTGCTCACCCTGGTGGTGAGGACTGAGGAAAGCTTATGGGTTGACCAACCCTACAACCACCCATGCCTGGATGCTGCAGGATCTCCATGACACACGGTAACAACAGAATATCCAAGAGGAGTCCCAGTAAGAACCTAGCATCCATGGCGTAGCAGAAACCAGAGGCCTGGAACCAGACGAATAACTCTTTGCAAAGAATACTTTCAAGTAAAGATATATGGACAATGTTTACTCACTGCGTCACACTTACAGCTTCCATGCTAAGATTTTCCTTTTCTTTTTTTTCTCTTACATTTTATTCTATTTAGAGTGGGGGGGGGTTGCAATGGCAGAGGGTAGATATGAAGGGATGGTGAAATGAATCACATAAAGGTACATGATGTGAAAGACACAAAGAATAAATAAGAAGAAAATTTTAAAAATGTATGACAGCCCATATCACAACAGAAATTGCTGAAGAACACGAGGAGAATAAAGCATCATACTTTAAGTTGTTATGAGGTTAGTATAATGCTATCTATGACCAACAAGTTATTGCAACATGTGGGTTATGACTCCATTGGGGGTCACCTATCAGATATCTTGTAAATAATATATAATAATATGTAAATAATATGTAATAATAACCAAATAACAATTATTTACATCATAATTTATAACAGTAGCAAAATCATAGCCATGAATTAGTAATTAAATAATTTTACGGTTGAGGGTCACCACAACATGAGGAATTATATTAAAGGGTTGCAGCAAAAGGAAGGTTGAGAACCATTGATCTTGATGTATTTTGCAGTGATTAGTCCTCTTTTGCTATGCAAGGGCTAGAGGGGATCTCATCTTTTTGGCTTTAGAAATGTCTCTTCCAGGCAGGCAGATCTGAGTTCTGTGGCTTTTTATGCAGCTGCAGTTCTTCATTTTGGGGTAACTGTTTATTTTGTGATCTCTTTTCTCCAACAATAAAAAAATTATTGATATTCACTATCTCCTGCTTTTTCTTATAATGATATATGTAGTGCTCTCCAATCTGTCAGAGCTAAAACCATAAGTTCATGGATCCAAGGTAGATTAACTCTTAACTGACATTCAGGGAATCATTATAAATGTCTGCCTATGCACATTTGAACAGATAAAACATTTTTGTGGCCTGGTGGCGGTGGTGGCGGCGGCGGCGGTGGTGGCGTTGGTGGTGGCGCACGCCTTTAATCCCAGCACTCGGGAGGCAGAGGCAGGTGGATCTCTATGAGTTCGAGGCCAGCCTGGACTACAGAGTGAGTTCCAGGAAAGGCACAAAACTACACAGAGAAACTTTGTCTCGAAAAACCAAAAAAAAAAAAAAAGAAAGAAAAAAAACTTATCCTCGGTCTAACTATGGCAAGTGCAAGTGCCTTAAGGGTTGGGAGGGGAACAGACAGGAAATGAAGAAGGAGACTCTGCCTTAAGCAAATTGTAATTGTGTTTGAAGAAGTAAAAAATGCACATATAAAGTACTAAGAGGAACTGGAGTGGTGGCGCAGCACTCAAGAGCACTGCTCTTCCAGAGAACCCAGGTTTGAGTCCCAGCACCCACACGGACGCTCACAACTGTCTGTTACTCAAATCTCAGGGGATCTGCCTCCCTCTTCCGGCCCCCACAGGCACCAAGAGTGCAAGTGGTACACAGATATGCATGCAGGCAAAACACCTACATAAAAATAAATAAATAAAATTTTAACAAAGAAAATATTCCGTGTGTGTGTGTGTGTGTGTGTGGGTGTGTGTGTGTGTGCGTGTGGTCAACCAGGAACCAGGTACTCTGTTCATACGTGCTGGAACACATGAGTCACTGGTCTGCCCAGGACTGGCTGATCTAAGGAAGCTTTAATGAGAAGGGCTGTAAAGGAAAAGCACACACACATTCGCAGGAACCGGAGGGAAGGCTTCTGGAATAAATAAGTAAAGCGGTGATAGTGGATGAAGCTAGGTGATGGATGCAACATGGGGCTCCCTCTCAACTTTCATACACTTGATACTGTCATAATTAAAAAGAAAATGAAGGAATTACAGTTTTCATTTTGTAACTCTCTACCCTCTACTTTTCCTGTAGGTAGACAAGTTCGTTTCTAAAAATTAAATTTTGAAAGAAATCCTAAGTCACTCAGCCCCTTCCAGCTCCGTGGCAGACATTGCTATCAACCATAGCCTGATTACCTGATTAGCCAGAGAGGCCTCTAGAATATTGTCAAAGGTGCCTGCCAGAAACAAGGCCCCCCAGGGCTATTGATGAATCTGGCACGCAGTGTGCCCAGCTCACATTCTGTACTACCATTTCTTTCATTGTAGGATCACATCTGCCCAGGGTACTGTCCGCCATTACTGCAGATCAGCATGTCTCTTCTACCAGCCTGCAGTCAAGGCTGCGGATGTGGCCTCCACCAGCTTGAGTCCAGACCCCCATTCCTGCCAGAGCCCCTGCTGAGCTTGAACCACCAGCCCTCAGTGGCTGGCAGGAATGTTTTCCTAAGATGTGCCTCCCCACGGCTCTCGGCTCTCAGAAAGCTATGAGTGCTAACAGATCCCAGTTGGTCAAGAAGGAAACCGATCTGGTTATTTTTGGGTTGACTTCTGATTGGTGAGGGACTCTTCCACATTTGAGCAAAAATGATGTGCCAGGCATGTCTTTCCTGACTGTGCTGACTTCCAGCTGGATCAACATAAAATGAAGGTGATGAGCACAGTCTGATACAGCTCAGAATGGCCCCGGTTTCTTTGGTGAGAAAATCCTGACAGTTTTTATAAGGGCCTTGCATCAGCAGACCCTGGCTCTCCCTTCTTCCAGTCTTCTGGGCCAGGCTCCTCAGCCAGCCTGACTCAGTCTCTAACATTAAACCAACAAGGGGCTCATTATACATTCTTTCACTTGGGAAAATGGGAAACATGGAGGGGCAGGGGAGAGGAGTGGCTTATGTTGATCACATCTATGGCCAGACACTGCACTAAGAACTTTCTGCTCATTTCATTCTAATGGTAAACCCTGTGGGTCAGATTTTACAGATGAAAAC
Source organism: Peromyscus eremicus (assembly GCF_949786415.1). Lineage (NCBI taxonomy): Eukaryota > Metazoa > Chordata > Mammalia > Rodentia > Cricetidae > Peromyscus > Peromyscus eremicus. Next base: position 116,731,742 of record NC_081418.1, on the reverse strand, counting down.
ACTAGTCTCAAAGAGGTGATGGGTGGTGGTAGAGTCAGAAAGTGCCAGAACAGCATCTAGGGTTAGGTCTTTCTGAACTCCCAAGCCTTTGTTGCTCCTCACCTCATCTCTAAAGAAATCTATGCTAACTTGTTAGCCCCTCAGTGGACCCAGTGCATCTGCTGACAGCCTGGGTTGGCACGTATACCAACAAAGAAGACTTTACCAGAAGTAGGGTCCGGAGACATTTGAATCCCTCCTTCAAGTAATGCCGATTTCACTTACAATTGAGAATTTGCTGGGCAAACACACCTCCTCAGGTAGGTGGAGCTTCCTCTGTGTTCCCAGCATCTCTCTTGTACTTATTCCCATTCTATGCTGTAGACATGGACAATACCCAGGACGTTAGTGTGTGTCATACAGCATGAGGAAAGTGGCCATTTTTGTGACCTCACTTAAGAATAACAGACCAAGTCCAAGTAGATCAAAGACCTTAACATAAATCCAGCTACTCTGAACCACCTAGAAGAGAAAGTAGGAAGTAGTCTTGAACACATTGGCATAGGAGATCACTTCCTAAATATAACACAAGTAGCACAGACACTGAGAGAAACAATCAATCAATGGGACCTCTTGAAACTGAGAAGCTTTTGTAGAGCAAAGGATATGGTCAACAAGGCAAAGTGACAGCCTACAGAATGGGAAAAGGTCTTCACCAACCCCACGTCTGACAGAGGACTGATATCCAGAATATATAAGGAACTCAAGAAATTAGACATCAAAATGCCCAACAGTCCAATTAAGAAATGGGCTATAGAACTAAACAGAGAATTCTCAACAGAGGAAAATCAAATGGCTGAAAGACATTTAAGGAATTGCTCAACATCCCTAATTATCAGGGAAATGCAAATCAAAACAACTCTGAGATACCGCCTTACGCCTGTCAGAATGGCTAAGATCAAAAACACTGAAGACACCTTATGCTGGAGAGGATGTGGAGCTAGGGGAACTCTCCTCCACTGATGGTGGGAATGCAAGCTTGTACAACCACTTTGGAAATCAATATGGCGCTTTCTTAGAAAATTGGGAATCAATCTTCCCTCAAGATCCAGCTATACCTTTTGGGCATATACCCAAGGAATGCTCAATCATATCACAAGAGCACTTGCACAGCTATGTTCATATCAGCATTGTTTGTAATAGCCAGAACATGGAAACAACCTAGATGCCCTTCAACTGAAGAATGGATAAATAAAATGTGGTACATATACACAACAGAATACTACTCAGCAGAGAAAAACAATGACATCATGAAGTTTGCAGGCAAATGGATGGATCTAGAGAAATTTTTTTTATTTAATATTTTTATTTTATAATTAACTTAATTTCACATATCAGCCATGGATTCTTCTGTTCTCCCTCCTCCCACCCCCCCAATCCACCCCCCATTCCAATCTACTTCAAGGCAAGGTCTCCCCTGGGAAGTCAGTCCAACCTGATAGACTCAGACGAGGCAGGTCCAGTCTCCTCCTCCCTACAACAAGGCTGAACAAAGTGTCACAGCATAGGCCCCAGGCTCCAAAAAGACAGCCCATGCACCAAGGGCAGGTCCCAGCTCCACTGCCTGGGGGTCTCCCAAACAGTTCAAGCTAATCAACTGTCTCACTTATCCAGAGGGCCTGGTCCAGTTCCATGGGGGCTCCTCAGCCATTGGTTCACAGTTCATGTGTTTCCACTAGTTTGGCTATTTGTCCCTGTGCTTTTTCTAATCAGGGTCTCAATATCTCTTGCTCATACAATCCCTCCTCTCTCTTCCTGATTGGACTCCTAGAGCTCCACCTGGAGCTCAGCCGTGGATCTGTGCATCTGCTTCCATCAGTCACTGGATGAGAGTTCTATCATGACAGCCAGGGTGTTCAGCCATCCAATCACCAGTGCAGGTCAGCTCAGGCACTCTCTCCACCATTGTCAGTAGTCTACAGTGGAGGTATCTTTGTGGAATTCTGGGGACCTCTATAGCAATCTGTTTCTTCCTGTTCTCCTGGGGTCTTCATTCATCCTGGTATCTCCCTCCCCATTTTCCCACTTTGCTTCTGATCCAGCTGGGACCTCCTGTTCCCCTAAGATCTCTTTCCCCTAACCCTTGCCCTCCTATGCCCCTGACCTCCTCCAGTTTGCTCATGTAGATCTCATCCACTTCTCTGTCATTGGGCGATCCCTGTGTCTTTCTTAGTGTCCTCTTTACTAGGTAGCCTCCCTGGAATTGTGAGTTGCAGTCTGGTTATCCTTTGCTTTACATCTAGTATCCACTTTTTTTTTATTATTATTTTATTTTATTTTACAATATAGTTTAGTTCTACATATCAGCCATGCATCCCCTTGTTCTCCCTCCTCCCGCCCCCCTCACCTTCCCCCCAGCCCACCCCACATTCCCACTTCCTCCAGGGCAAAGCCTCCCCCGAGGACTGAGATCAACCTGGTAGACTCAGTCCAGGCAGGTCAAGTCCCCTCCTCCCAGGCTGAGCCAAGCCTCCCTGCATAAGGCCCAGGTTTCAAACAGCCAACTCATGCACTGAGCACAGGACCCAGTCCCACTGACTGGATGCCTCCCAAACAGATCAAGCCAATCAATTGTCTCATTTATTCAGAGGACCTGATCCAGTTGGGGGCCCCTCAGCCACTGGATCATAGTTCATGTGTTTCCATTCATTTGGCTATTTGTCCCTGTGCTTTATCCAACCTTGGTCTCAACAATTCTCGCTCATACAAACCCTTCTCTTTCTCGCTAATTGGACTCCTGGAGCTCCACCCAGGGCCTAGCCATGGATCTCTGCATCTGGTTCCCTCAGTCATTGGATGGGGTTTCTAGCATGACAATTAGGGTGTTTGGCCATCCTATCACCAGAGTAGGTCAGTATCCATATGAGGGAGTACATAGCATGTTTGTTTCTGAGTCTGGGTTACCTTACTCAGGATGATTTTTTCTAGTTCCATCCATTTGTCTGCAAACTGCATGATGTCATTGTTTTTCTCTGCTGAGTAGTACTCCATTGTGTATATGTACCACATTTTATTTATCCATTCTTCAGTTGAAGGGCATCTAGGTTGTTTTCAGGTTCTGGCTATTACAAATAATGCTGCTATGAACATAATTGAGCATGTGTACTTGTGGTATGATTGAGCATTCCTTAAGTATATGCCCAAGAGTGGTATAGCTAGGTCTTAAGGGAGGTTGATTCCCAATTTTCTAAGAAAGCACCATATTGATTTTGAAAGTGGTTGTACAAGCTTGCATTCCCACCAGCAGTGGAGGAGAGTTCCCCTAGCTCCACATCCTCTCCAACATAAGCTGTCTTCAGTGTTTTTGATCTTAGCCATTCTGACAGGTATAAAGTGGTATCTCAGAGTCGTTTTGATTTGCATTTCCCTGATGACTAAGGTTGTTGAGCAATTCCTTAAATGTCTTTCAGCCTTGTGAGTTTCCTCTGTTGAGAATTCTCTGTTTAGCTCTATAGCCCATTTTTTAATAGGACTGTTGGGTATTTTGACATCTAATTTCTTGAGTTCTTTATATGTTCTGGATATCAGCCCTCTGTCAGATGTGGGGTTGGTGAAGACCTTTTCCCATTCTGTAGGCTGTTGTTTTGTCTTATTGACCGTGTCCTTTGCCCTACAAAAGCTTCTCAGTTTCAAGAGGTCCCATTTATTAATTGTTTCTCTCAGTGTCTGTGTATAGTTCTTTCCAGGTCTGTGAAGAATTGTGTTGGGATTTTGACCAAGGAACTCATACAGCTTATAAACACCTTCAGCAATGTAGCAGGATACAAGATTAACTCAAAAAAAGTCAGTAGCCCTCCTATATACAAATGACAAACGGGCTGAGAAAGAAATCAGAGATACATCACTCTTTACAATAGCCACAAATGATATAAAATATCTTGGGGTAACTCTAACTAAACAAGTGAAGGACCTGTATGACAAGAACTTTAAGTCCCTGAAGAAAGAAATTGAAAAAGATGTCAGAAAATGGAAAGATCTCCCATGCTCATGGATACATAGGATTAACATAGTAAAAATGGCAATCTTATTAAGAAATTTTCTACTCACTCCAAATACCACCCACAGATCCCCCCTCCTCCCTACTCCCACCCCCAGCCCTCTCAAGCGACCCCACATCCCTACATTCCCCCAAATCAAGGTCTCCCATGGGAAGTCAGCAGAGCCCAGCACACTGATCCTAGGCAGGTTCAAGCTCCTTCACACTGCACCAAGGCCTGGATAATCACCCAAGGTTCCTCTGCAATGTTGGGGCATCCATCTTCTACCCACAAGCCTAGAATATCTGGCAGACTTATCTGTGAAACAGAATTTTGAAGGACTATTCCACCTTGTCAAAATTCTGCAGTCACTTTCTTTTCTGTCCAGCTTGTCCAATTTGGAAAGCATACAGTTAGCATTTGAGGCAAGGGCACTTTCTTGCCCAGTGGCTAACTTTTGCCACAAAGAAAATAAACTCCATGTGGAGTTTTTTCAATGCCCATTATCTTCTCTGAAGTAGATTGATGCTGCCGGAAGCAGACATGTCTCATTATTATAAAAAAAGAAACTTATGTTATTAAATCAGCTTAAATGCCATGTTCTGTAGATCTCTGAAGTGTTTGAAGGCCACCTGTCTCCCTAAACTAATCTGTTTGACCTTAAAAACATACCTAACCTAACTATAAGTTTGATTATAATAGGTGACTAATTACTAACCTGCATTTCTTTATTATCTTAAATAGTTAGTAATAATAACATTCAAGGACTAGAAATTTACATTACATTGTTAGATGAGCTATATAGGTACAATACCTTGAACAAGAGTAGAAACATATGTACAGTATGCTTTAAGCAAAATAACCTTAAATTTGTATCAATATACAAAAATCCATATTAAAGTAAAATACTTAAAGAGAGTACTTGCTTTTTAAAAGTAGATTCAATAATCTACAGTTGTATCTTATCATTTCTATAACATATATATATATATATATATATTATAACAAAATAACCTGAAGTTTATATCAATATACAAAAATCCAAGCCAAAGTAAAATATTTGGAACTATTAGTTTCTTTTTAAAGTAGATTCAATCATCCACATTTTTATCCGATTTCTATACATCCTTTTTCTTTTTAGAACAAGGTCCCTGAATCTCCTTTATTTAATTTTTTCCTGACTATTGCAAATAACACCTTGTAAACAAACACCCTAAATAATGATAAATATCTATAACCTACTGAGTGACCCAAAACAACCTACCCCAACTCTTTGGAATGTGAGTGTCATGTTCTTAAAATTATTTCCTGATGTTTTGGGGCAACAGCATCTTTAGGGGACCTTGAAAAAAATTGGATAATTGTCAAGTCCTGGGAGAGCTAGCTATATCATTTGTTGTTCAGTCTCTGTGTAATGGGAAAGTGCAGGGCTTATCTCAAGTCTTGGCTAGAGTAGTCTGTGAGGCTGGATCATCTCAGCCAGCCACCTTGAAATTGTCCTGAGCAATTTGTAGTCCAAAGCAGGTCTTTGAGTGGTGTCTGTCAGCTTATTGACATTACCATAGTCTAGGTGGGATCATCCTTGTGGGGCACCATTCTCCTTTTGGATACTTCAAAGGTCACTGTTAGGTATGGTCATGGTTCACTACAGAAAAGTTAAACATTTTAAATGTTATATGCAGCAGATCTCAAAGAAGTTAAAGGACCATAATTTGTTATATACATCCAGAGTACAAAAATGTAATTCCTAGTTACCTGATAGGTACTCAAACCCAAAATCATGTACAAGAGGCTAGAAGAAGCCTTTTTCTAAAAATGGTACTCTATATGACCATTAATAACAAAAAGTTTTATAAGTATATATATACATATATACTTATATATATGTATATATATATATATCTTAAAATTTTTGATATAATATTCATAACTTAAGAAAAGTTTTAAAGAGTCAAAATAAAACCAAAGAATCATGAGATTAATAGCAATAGAATACTCCCTTAATTTTGGTTTTTCTTCTGTCCCATATCAGATGGCTCTTCTGGCATAAGACAGAGATTTTGGATTTTTCTCGTAACAAGCATGCTGGGTTTAGAGAAGGAGAGAGTCATGCTTCAACTCCAAAGCCAGCTTTAATTTTTCATTGAATTGGGAAAACAAAAAGACCATGTGCGTTATATGTCTGTAGAGAACAACAGACACAAACATTGGGAGCCCCGTGTGCAGCTCTAGCATGTGCTGGTGGCTACAAAGCCACAGGCAAGTGGCATTTTTGTGAATTTCTGCCCCAAAAGTTGGACACTAGATGATGTACAATCCTAATTATTCTTAATAATAAAAACCAAGAGTCAGATATTGAGGGTGAAAGCTGAAAGCTCAGAGATGCAGAGCAACAGCCACCAGATACTTATTACCTCTATGAATCCTCAGATGTTTACAAATCCTCAGACCAAACTGGGGGGGGGGCAAGATCCTGTCCCCATGCACCTTATATTCCTGTCTGTATCTTCCTAGTACTGGGATTAAAGGTGTGTGCCACCACTGCCTGGTCTCTATGGCTAACTAGTGGCTAGTTCTGCCTGCTGATCTCTAGGCAAGCTTTATTTGTCAGAACACAAACAGAATCCCTTCCTCAGTCCCAAGTACGTATTCATTTATACCTCTGCTACAATAACCTACATTCAGTTTTCTATCCAGTATCTCTTACAGAATGTAGTGATTGTTAAAATGACTTTGGCAAAATCCACTTAAATTAACATCTAGTTTCTATGTTATCACATATTTCCTGCTCTTCTCACTTTATATTTTCAGATTCATATTTGATCTCTAAATTTAAATCTACAAGGCTCCAATTAACTTCTTATTCACCTCTCTCATGATATCATTGCACTATGCTCACTCATGGAACTATTCATATTGGTTATAATACAATGGCATACTAAATAATGCAAGCATATGCATACATCTGTTTCTTCCTAATTTTAATTACAAAAGAGTAGGGGTCATGTTTTATTATCATCAAAGTGTATCATTTTTATATATTGAGTAAATGAAATAGTCAAAATATATGTCTAAAATTAAGTGTCAAATACAGTCATGGACTACTAGAGAAGTAAATATTTATTGAGTTCAAAGTTAAGTTTTTGTTTTCATGCTAGATAATTAGGCCTAGAATTGTCTATTTATTAGTTGGACTAATCTTATATTCCAACTGATGTGGGCATTTGATACCTCATGAAAAAAAAAAAAAAACTCAAAAGACAGAAGCCCAAGAAAATGGAGAAAGGATTCCTTATTTAAAAACACATACTGCTGCTGTGGGATGTTCTGTATGGCAAATGTGTTGCCAATTAGTCAATAAACAAAACACTGATTGGCCATTGGCTAGGCAGGAAGTATAGGCGGGACAAGGAGGAAAATAAAGCTGGGAAGTGGAAGGCTGAGTCAGAGAGACACTGCCAGCCACCATGATGAGAAACAGCATATGAAGATGCCAGTAAGCCAGGAGCCATGTGGCAAGGTGTAGATTTATAGAAATGGATTAATTTAAGCTGTAAGAACAGTTAGCAAGAAGCCTGCCATGGCCATACAGTTTGTAAGCAATATAAGTCTCTGTGTTTACTTGGTTGGGTCTGAGCGGCTGTGGGACTGGCAGGTGAGAGAGATTTGTCCTGACTGTGGGCCAGGCAGGAAAACTCAAGCTACATACTGCTCTTACAGAGAACTTGAATTCAAACCCAGAAGCAATGTCAAGTTGCTCACACCCTCATACAACTCCAACTCCAGGGGATCGCTGACATATTCTTGTGACTGAGAGCACCTGCACTCAGGTTTGCATTCCCATACACAGACTCACATGTGTATGAGTAATATAAAGTAAAACAAAAATCTTAAAAATCTTAACAAGTGATCTGACCACATTTCAATAAAATATACCCTTGCTTCTCCCATTACTGATATTAATATTTCATTTTACCAATAAGCATTGGATGTATTTAACTCCCTCCCCCAAATACAATTCAGCCATGGGTGCTTAATTCAGAAGAATATCTTTTGGAAATTATTCCTTAAAGCATGATCATATATGTTGATATATATATGTATATATATATATATATCAGTATATCTTTTGGAAAGAGGAAAATTTACTATAGAAGAAGGAATATCAAGGAAACTAAATCTTAAGGATAATTCCAAACAAGCTTTTGGTAACTGTTCATCAAATAGAAATTAAGAAGAAATCATTGTGAATATTTCAGAAGTTAAAGATAAGTCTACAATAGGAATAAAAAAGGAATTTAGAGTGAGAGGAGCTGGACTTTTGAAGGAAAGAAATAGAATAAGGTAGGTGTAGACAAAGTGCCTGTAATTATTAAATGGATTAGCCCCATTAGAAAAATCAACTTGCACAATCCACCTGTAGTCACGGTGCCTGGAGGGCATGACACATCAAAAACTCCATAGTATGATATTGAAAATATATTGAAAAGATTTTCATTTGAGAAGGCAGTTCCCGGCCAGGTAAAGTCTCACACAAACACCCAGGAAGGGTTTTCTCCAGTTTAGTTGTCACACAGGCTCTCAGAGACTTCAGAAGCTGTACTAGTAAGGTGCACACAGGCTGGCAGCAGAACATGGCATCATTCACATGGTGCTGGTTTTGCAGACATGTAGAAGACAAGCCATAGAATTGGTAGAAAAATAAATGCTGTCTTTTCTATTGAGGTGTTAGGTGTAACAAAGGAAGTTTCTTCTTTGAAGTTTTAAAATAGAAGCTTCATATACAATCTTCATCCCCTTTGTATGAGGTTGGCATTTGCTCTTCCTGAAGGTGGCTTTACCCTTTCCAGCAGGGGCCTGTCAGTACTAGGAGAGATCTTGGCTTGGTTTTTCAGGATGTGAGCTTCCATACAGGTTTATAATTTTTTTTTTCTAAGGACAAGGTCTGGCAAAATCTTTCCCCAATCCCCAAGGTAATATTTGTCTATGATAAAAATATGTGCTGAATGTTATATTTTGTTCACAAAACTTATACTTCACTTAGTAGATTCACAATTGGTTTGAATTATTTGGTCATTTCCCTGAGACCCCAGACCCATTTCTAATAATGCTAGTGAAGATTGCCCTACAGTGTAACTGTAAAGCCTTTAAAGGCAGATAATAAATATAGATAGGTCAGTTTCCTGGATAGAGCTCCTGAGATGGCTTTTTGTGATGGGCTGACAGTAAAGTAGAAGTTAAATGGAGAGCCCAGGTAGCTGCAAATGCAAGAATAAGAACATTGCTAAAGAAAGATATAGGTACTATGTAGGCGAAAGTTTTCCTCTGTCCAGCCCAGTCCCTCAGCCTCTTGGTCTCAAGTAAACACACAGAGACTTACATTAATTACAAATGTTATGTCCTATCACTCAGGCTTCTTGCTAGCTAGCTCTTATAACTTAACTCAACCAATTCCTTTTAAACTGTGTTTTGCCACGTGGCTTTGAGGTATTACCTATTCTCTCATGTCTTGCTTGTCCTGGTGGCGGCTCAAAGTTTCTTTCCTGATTCCACCATTGTTTATCTCTATCTTTAGTTTGAATGTACTACCTAACCTTATTTTACCTCAACAATGGCCAAACACCTTTATCAACCAATGAGAGCAACACATAGTTGCATACAGAAAGACATCACACAGCAATACTGAGTGAAGATGGACTAGGGAGGAGGGTTGGACTAGAGGAGAAGTGCTCCCTCCCAAGTATGTTAGACTTTGATAAGACTACCATGAACCTAACAGGTTGGATGTACAGCTGCAGGGTTTTCTGGGTCTCTGATAAACATTAGTTTCGCTTTGGTCCATTCTTTTCTTGCTATGCCTCCTCTTTTTCTTTTAATTTATTTTTTCTTATTGGAATGGAAATGCTTATTCTGTTCCATGTATATTGGAAATATTGTTTGTTTTTACTAGTTACAAGGTACTCTCTGCTAAGATGCCTCAGTGAGCTTAAGCACACACTTTGAACTATGAAAGAGTAACAAGGCTGTGAATTTGAGATAAGTGCATTATTCACATGGAGACAGTAGTAAGCTTATGGGTAGGGGTAGAATGCTATGATTTGAGAATGAGATGTGTCCTACGTGTTCTTTTGTTTGAATCCTTGGTTCTTCCATTGTGAAATCTTTAGCAAGTCATGTGGGACCTAGCTGATGGAAGTGACTCAATGAGAAGAGGATTTTTAGTCCATTTCTCAGATATGGACAACCTATAGGGTAGGCTTCTGCCTCCATGGACCAAGAAAAACTTCTCCTCTTTTAAGAAGTTCCTCTCAAGTCTAAAAGTAACTGATGTGCTTGGATGATGAGGTCAACCAAATAAGGTTTGGTTAAGGTGCAGGTACCTTATTTCAGCTAGAGTTATACCAGCTGCTATACCAAAGACCTGATAACCAGACAGGCACAGAAGAATTAAGGGAACAGAAAATGAGGTAACACATTCCATGTTTTATTTTGGGTTTCTTGTATGATGCTGGTTATCTTCCCTTCGATTTACTTCCCCAATGTCCAGATCACTTTCTATTCTTTTCTTTATAAAATTACTAAATTAGGCCATTTGATAGATATAAACTCCCTTTCTGAAGTCTTAGAGGTTAAAATAATGAACCATATTCTGTTATTACACTTTTGTCATTCCTGTCCCTTTTGAAATTCCACATGCATAAAAGCTTAGAAAATAACATGAATTTACATTTTTCTAACTTTCATTAGTGCAAATAAAAAGCATTTGTATTGGGGATGGTTTTCCTCATTCTGAGTTCTTTCCCAGTTTCTAGCTCTGACTCTTATAGTATTGATTAGGAGAACACTCTCCTAATATACTCATTATCAGAGAGGCTCAAAAGATTCTGAAAACAAGCCTTAATTGTGTGAGCATCTGAGGCTAATTTGGTCTCCATTACTCTATTTGAAACTAGGCTTCGTTTTCTTACTAAAATTATTCATACCTTGATTTTATAGCTTAATTCATCTAGCCCTAAAAAAAAAACACTTATTATTTTAAAACAATTTTTAAGCACAAGACTTATCAAAAGATTACAACAGTAGAGAGAATTCTAGTTAACACCTTATTGGCCATCTGTCAGCTGGTGAATGGAAGTCAATAATGATTTGTCAAACAATTAACAGAGTTAATAAATAGTCACAGACTAACCTAATCTGCTGGCTACCAGTAATCACTTGTTGGGATTTAATGCCCTGAAACTATCATCATACCTGATACCAGATGGAAAGCAAACATGACAGATCTGATGATGATTAATAATAAAATGATATAATGCATTAATTATATTTCATGTCCTAGAAACTCTTTGTCTTCTCTATCCACAAGTCTACAGACAGATATCATATAGCAGATACTACATCAGGCAGGACTATATGCATATCTTCAAGTGTTTGCAAAATACTAACTTATAAAAAATAACTGGCATCTAAATTATTTGATTACATCAATTCTCTACTTGAGTTGTCCCGTGATAGGAAAAATTACAGTCTGTGTTATTACAAAAATTAAAATGTTAACACTTATCCAAGTCAACAGGGGGTTGAGTATTCATGTTTATAAAACTATGACTGTTTATAAAAACAAATAATCAAAAGAGTAAATTCTGAGTGTGTGAGAAGAAAAAAGATGAAGATACAGACAAGCCAGCTGTTTCTCTACGTCAAAGAAAGGAAAACTGAGAAACACATTTTCAAATGGCCTAATGCAAATGATTCCCAAGACAATAATTTCTTTAATGTATTTTTTTTTCAGAAATACAGGGCACCCGCCACACTTATATAAATATGAAATACACATAGTTTATCAGTTACTATGATGACCCAAAGTAACATATAGATGACAGTATTTAGTTTGGCTTATAGTTCCAGAGAGATAGCATGGCAGCAGGCATCCAGAAGCTATGTGGTTGTATTTCATCACCCAGGAAACCAAGAAACCAAAGTGTGGTGAGGCTTTAAAATCCCAAAATCCAGTGACATAATCTCTCCAGCAATGCTCTCTTTTCTGAAAGTTTCATAAGCTCCTCAAACATCAGCACAAATTAGGGGCAAAATGTTCAAATGCGTATAAGCCTATGAGGAACACTTTTCATTAAAGCCACCACATGAAGTATTACTTATTATTGAAAGATATTTGGGATTTCTCAACTTAATATATGTTTACCAACTCTCCTATGACCTTGGGAAATTTTTGTGTATGCCCCATTTCCCCACATAAACATTCATTGTTAGGTGTACTGATAAAATCACCAAGTATATGGAATATACTCAGTTTGTGCTATCATTACCCAAATGTATCTTAAATAAATAAAATAGCAACCTACACTTTCCCCCAAGGCAGATCATTCATTACTAATCCTTCTAGATTGTTACATATCTTTGTCTCAGACTATGTCTAGTATTGTTGTGGTTTAATACTATTTCCGGGTCATTTATACATTTTGGACTGTGCCATGTCCATAAAGTATGTGTGTATGTATATGCATTTATCACTAATGTGCATGTAACTGTGTGTATGTGCACACATGTGTGTGTACCAGTGCCTATAGAGGCTGGAAGAGGACATTAGATTTCTTGGAGTTGGAGTTACAAATGCTTGTGTGCTGCCTGGTGTAAAGGATGGGAACTACACTCCAGTGTTGTGAAAAAGCGGCAGCTATTAACCAGTGAACCCTCTCTCAGTACCGAAAACATACATAACTTTCATTTATGTGCATCTGTGTTTGTACTCATGTGTATGTGCAGGTACCCACAAAACCCAGAAAAGGCCACTGGCTCACTGGAGCTAGAGATACAAGTGGTTGTGTGTTGTCTGACACAGTGCTAAGAAACAAGCCTGGGTTGTCTGCAAGACTAGCAAGTGCTCTTCCCTGTTAAGCCTTCTCCCCATGCCCCCACACCTGTTATATTCTTTAATTTGGTAATTTTCAAAGGATGGTTCCAGGTCACGTTCAACATTTTAATCACCTGGAAAATTCTTTTTTTTTTTCTTTCTATAATGCATGATCTTTATTTTTCTGCTAACACACAGCAATAAAAATGGTAATATCTTAATTCATTTAATTGATTTAAAATATTTTAAAGAAAAACATTTTCATATTGAAACACAAATTTATGAATGTAAATTATGCTTTAAAGAGTTAATTGATCAATTAAGATTATCCTCCCCAAATTATATTACTCCTGTGTTCCAGGAGTTTCACTTTAACGTCTCATGCTTAATAAATATTTTCTTTCTTTTTTTTCCATTTTTCTTTATTAAGAAATTTTCTACTCACTCTACATACCATCCACAGATCCCACCTCCTCCCTCCTCCCATCTCCCAGCCCTCCCTCCCAAGCCACCCCACATCCCCACATCCCTCAAATCAAGGTCTCCCATGGGGAGTCAGCAGAGCCCGGCACACTGAGCCTAGGCAAGTCCAAGCCCCTTCCCAGTGTACCAAGGCTGCAGAAGGAGCCACACCATAGGCACCAGATTCCCAAAAGCCTGCCCATGCACCAGGGCTGGATCCTGATTCCCCTGCCTCGGTGCCCCCCAAACAATTCGAGCCAAACAACCATCTTCCATATCCAGAGGGCCTAGTCCACTCCCGTGGGGTCTCCATGGCCACTAGTCTACAGTTCATTGGCCTCCAATAGTGTAGCTAGTCATCTCTGCACTTCTTCCCGTCATGATTTCAATGTTCCCACCTAAAGAATCCCTCCTTTCTCTCATAGATTGAATTCCTGGAGCTCAGCCTGGCGCCTGGCCGTGGATCTCTGAATCTGCCTCCATCAGTCACCAGACAAAGGCTCTATGATGATAGTTAGGGTATTCGCTACACTGGTCACCAGAGTAGACCAATCCAGGCTCCCTCTGGACCACTGCCAGCAGTCCAAGGTGGTGTCATCCTTGTGGGTTCCTGAGAGCCTCCCCGGCACCCTTCCTCTTCTTTTCCCTTCATGTCCTCATTTATCATCGTATCTCCCTCCCTGCCCTCCCACTCTGTCCCTGTACCAACTCGACCCTCCCATTTCCCTATGTTCTCATCCCCCACTCCTCACCCTTTGCCACCCCCCCCCACACCCAGTCTGCTCATGTAGATCTCATCCACTTCTCCTTCACGGGGTCATCCATGTGTCCCTCCTAGGGTCCTTCCCTGTTAGCTAGCCTCTCTGGAGCTGTGGGTTGCAGTCTGACCATCCCTTTCCTCACATCTGGTATGCACTTATGAGTGAGTACATACTATGTTTGTCCTTTTGAGTCTGGGTTGTCTCACTCAGGATGATATTTTCTAGTTCCATCCATTTGACTGCAAATTTCTTGATATCATTGTTTTTTACTGCTGAGTAGTATTCCGTTGTGTATATGTGCCACATTTTCTTTATCCATTCTTCAGTTGAGAGGCATCTAAGTTGTTTCCAGGTTCTTGCTATTACGAATAGTGCTGATATGAACAAAGTTGAGGATGTGTCCTTGTGGTAAGATTGAGCATTCCTTAGGTATATGCCAAGAGTGGTATAGCTGGGTCTTGAGGAAGACTTATTCCCAATTTTCTGAGAAACTACCATACTGATTTGCAGAGTGGCTGTCCAAGTTTGCATTCCCACCAACAGTGGAAGAGTGTTCCCCTTGCTCCACATCCTCTCCAACATAAGCTGTCTTCAGTGTTTTTGATATTAGCCACTCTGACATCACCTAGAAATTTCAACACTCAGTTGAGATATAAGTTCTCAGTTTCAGTATGAGTCAGGATTTAACCAGAGCATCAGAGAGATACAGGTACTCAGAAAAAGAGAAAATAAGAATGAGAGAGAAATGCATTATTGTTTATTTTAAGATACTAGCTTACAATATTGGAGGAATAGCTAAGCAGCAGCCTCTGATATACATATAGCTAGGTATGTAGATAGGAAGGAAAGCTGTAATAAAGATCAAGGGGATATAACTTCATGAACCTGAGTTGAAGAAACTGTCTACAATGAGATGCTTCCTCTTGCTTGCCTGTCTCTATCTCAATCTCTCTTTCCACTATTTTGATGGAATTTCTACACAATTAAAGGTCTTCAAACAGATTGAGGCAGGTCCATCGAGATGATAATCTTATTTCTATACACTTTATTTCTTCCTTCCTTTTATTTTCTGGTGTGTGTGTGTGTGTGTGTGTGTGTGTGTGTGTGTGTGTGTGTTAGACAGAGACAGAGAGAGACAGAGACAGAGAGAGACAGGGATCTCACTATGTTGAACAAGATTGCCTTAAACTCATTGAGATCTGCCTGAGTGTTTGGATTGAAGGTATGCAACATTACACTCGACTACACATTTTCTCATTTTATTTCTAACATTAATGAGCTTGGACTGTCCAAGATAAAGGGGAAAATAGGTTGTGTGTCTAATGAAGGTCTTCTTGATGCATCTTCATTTAAGCAAAGAACACACAGATTATTTTTGAAACTTTTTTTATTTTTTATTTTTAATGTTTTTTAAATTTTTCTATTGATTCTTTGTGGATTTCATATCATGCACCCTGATCCCATTTATCTCCTCTTCCATTCATGTCTGCTCTCTGCCCTTGCAACCTCCCCCTAAAATAAAATAAAATAAAATTTAAAAGAAAACAAAAAAAATGAGTGAAATCAAAACAAAACGAAAGTCTCAGTGTGGAGCTGTAATGCGACAAAATGAGTCACACAGTATACCCTTTAGTCCATACATTGCAATGAGTGTTCATTGCAATGAGTCATTGGTCTGGTTTGTAGCCTTTGGCTTCTGCTACACCCTTGATACTGATTCCTCACTGGGACTCCTCTTAGATATCCTGTTGTGGTGTTGCAGAGATCCAACAGCCTTTGGATCTTCAGGTCTGGCCCTTTCTCATGCTCCAGCAGTTCATAGATGAGGGGGATGTTGGGGTGGGCCAACTCATAGCCTTGGTTCTCAACCTGGGTGTTAGCTGGGTTGGTCAGCCTGCCAGCTTTCCCTCAGCAGCATCACTAGGGTAAGCTTTCCAGCACTGCCTCAGCTAGCTCATCCACTGTGGCAGGCACGAAGGAGTGGGGCCAATTCTGGCTCGGTCCCTCACTGACTGCCTCACATGGGAGAGCAGACCTTGCAGCTCACTTGGCAGTACACTAGAGCTGGCCCTGTTAGCTGAGGTCCAAGGTGTGAAAGTAAGTGAGCTGACCCTGCCCACCTTGTCGTCCATGTGGTGGTATGGGTGAGGGAAAAATGCCCTCCCCTCCACACCACAACCTGAGGAAGGCGAGAGAGCTGGCCCTGCACCTTACCAACTTCAGCACTTGGGAGGGCACTGGTCTTGGATGTCTTCTGGGCTAAAGAGTAGAGCAGACCCTGGTGGTACGGGTGCAGGTGAGTTAGCCCTGAGGGTGTGAGAACTGAAACATTTTTTTAAAGGTATTCATTCATGACCTAGTCATTTTTTTAAAGATTTTCCTTGTAAATACCACAACAATAGGTATCTGAACATAAGTTTGAAAGGAAAGCCATATCCATACCATAGATTTCTTCCTATGTTTCTCCCCGTAATTTATGTTCTTCTAAATACAAACTATATTTCATACCAATAGTACCAAAAGTTTCAGGTCATTCTCACTTCAAATTTAAAGTATCATCTAAGCATTTATGTCAAATACGAGAGAAAATAATATCTGAATCACCTTGAGAAAAAATTGTTCTCCATCTGTGGACTCATCATACCTACCATGTTATCTTTTCAAATAAAATGGTGGGACAAATGGAAATTAGATATTCTCCAGGAAGTAAAAATGGGAAGCTAATCACAAGCCTTGAGTGTTCAAGAAAATCTTGATTCATGTATGTACTGGGTAGTTTTATGTCATCTGACACAAGCTAAAGCCATTGAGAGGTGGGAACATCAATTAAGGAAATGCCTCCATAAGATCTGGATGTAGACAAGCCTTATTGAACATTTTCTTAATTAATGATTGATGAAGGAGGGTCTAGCTTATTGTAGGTGTTGTCATTTCTGTTCTGGTGGTCCTGAGTTCTGTAAGACAGCAAGCTGATCAAGTCATGAGAAGAAAGACAGTAAACAGAACCCCATCCACTGCCCTCTGCATCAGTTCATGCCTCCAGGTTCTTCCCCAGTTTAAATATCTTTAATGGCTTCCTTCACGGGTGATCTACAATGTGGAAGTATAAGCCTAATAAAGCCTCTCCTCCCAACTTTTGGTTATGGTGTTTCATCACAGCAATAATAACCCAAACTAAGACAATGTATCATCTTCTAAGGCTTTAAAGCCAAATATCTGAGCCACCAAGGCTCTGGATAGTTTTCTTTATTTACGCTACAGGGTAGAGCCTGGGCAACAGCTCTCACTGGCTGGAGTCAGCTGCCTGAGACTTCTCATCACTGCTCTACAGTCTGGAGTCTTAGGTGCTACTTTGCTTCCCTGACTCCATAAAGCCTTGCTCTAGTATAAACTATTTGGCATTCCTCTAATTTATCTGCTAAATGTAAAGAAGAAATACTCACCAAGAATTCTATCTCTTCAACACTCTAAGCCAAAAGCACCCCGATTAACGCTTCATTGATTCTTCAACTTTGATGGGAGAGGATGAAAAATCTCCTTCCTTCTTTTCACTTTCCATGTAGTCTGTCCTAAAAGAACATACTAGGAAATGAATTGTGGATAATGAAATTCAGCCTTGCTAAGTTTAGTACACCCATATGCTATCACATGAACTACATCAAGAACCCTAGGTGTGAACCCTGGCAATATGTGATTTAATAAATGTATCAGTAATTCTGAGGCACCTCATAATTTGAACCCTATTGACTTAGAATAGCACACATGTTCAATTTTTTCTAGTGATAATCATTAAATTATTGGAATATGGTTAATATATATTCTTGAAATATGTGCTGTGACATTTTGTAGATAAAATCTTTGTGAACAGGTTAAAAAAGGTGTGCTATTTTAATCCCATTTCTTCAGAAGCATGATTCACCTTTGAAAATATGTTATTCTTTAGCGTATTCCTTGTGCTGATTCACTCAGTACTTCTGACTTATTACCTACAGTGTTGAAAAATTGGCTAAAATAAGCATTTCTAAAAGTTCATGTAATGTGATTTCATTATTTTATAATCAGTCCATTTATTAAATTAAATGAATTTAAATCACTCTTCTAGAGTCCATATTACACCAATTATGTATCAATTTCAAGCCTTCAAGAGCAGTGTGTATATACAAATTCAAACAAATATTCCTATTATATCCATATACTGAGGGAGAATTACATATTTTCATTCAAAAATCACATAGGTTCTACTAAAGTTGATAGAACCTCTGTTATTAATTTCAAAATTAAGTTAACATGACACTTTAAAGAATCAAGTTCATGTACCCAATGCATTATGTCTGCATTCACAAAAAAGTTTTTTTGGTTATAGTAAGTTATCCTACAGCAATAAGTGTAGCCAAAGTGTTTATATTTGATGAAATTTAATGATTACTATACAATGATAGGCTGAACACGTGTAATTGGTTTAAAATATTAAGTCATGAAAGAAAAGACACTAAACTATTTTTAAAATCAAGGGAAGATATTTACATAAAGAAATAGCTGTCCACGTTTATACTAAAACAACTGCCTACACAGTGTAGACATTTCAAAATGACATGTGATATATAAAATAATACAGCATCTTATCATTTAGCAATAGATGAATAATTTCCACAATAGCAATCTGTATGATGGAATATAATTTTTCAGTCTAAAAGCATGTGAGACCTTCATAGAAAGATCTTAGAAACTTATTTTGAATTTCACACTGAGACATTTTATGTGGAAATTGTGTCTTAAATGATCAGGTAATAAATATCTACAATTTTTATGATCAGAAGCAACTGAGGTGGCTACAATGGATTTGATGTAAGAAGTAACTATTTAAAATAGATTTAAAAGATCATACCTAGCTTATAAAATAAACAATCGGAATATAAGAAGATACAATCCATAACATACAATTTTCTGATCCCTTTTCAACAAGATGTTACTTCTGCAAAACCACAGGCCTTAAAATAACATATGTTTCATTTCTTTCAAGAATATTGAGATTGGGTATGAGTAAAAATAAAAAGCGCCTAATGAGATGATCATGTTTTTTTTTTTTCTTTCAGTTTGTTTATATGGTGGATTACATTGATAGAATGTTGTATGTTGAACCATCCAAGTGTAATCCAAGGTTGAATCCTACTTGGCCATGTTGGGTGATCCTTTTATTTGTTCTAGGATTCAATTTGCAAGGATAATTTTATTGAGTATTTTTGTATCTATATGTTCATAACAGAAATTGGTCTGTAATTCTCTTTCTTTGATGACTCTTTGTGTGATAATGGCTTCATAAAATCAATTTGCTAATGTTCCTTCTGTTTCTATTTCATGGAATTCTTTGAGGAGTATTGGTGTTAGCTCTTCATTGAAAGTCTGGTAGAATTATGTGTTAAAATTGTCGGGCGCTGGGCTTTTTTTTTTTAAATAGGAGAATTTTAATGACTGCTTCTATTTCCTTAGGGATTATAAGTCTATTTTCTTTATCTGATCTTGATGAAACTTTTGTAAATAGTATCTTCAGAGAAAATTATCCATTTCCTCCAGATTTACCAATTTTGCTGAGTACAGTCCTTATGATTCTTTGGCTTTCATTGCTGTCTGTTGTTATAGCCTCCTATTCATTTCTGATTTTGCTAAATTGGATATTTTCTCTCCATTTCTTATTTAGTTTGGATAAGGGTTTGTCAACCTTGATTTTCTCAAATAGGCAACTCTTTTTTCATTGATTTTTTGTATTGTTCTCTTTGTTTCTCTCTTATTGATTTTATCCCCCAGTTCGATTATTTCCTTCTACACACTCCTCTTGAGTGTGCTTAGTTCTTTTTGTTCTAGAGCTTCTGGGTGTGCTGTTAAGTTGCTAGTATGAGAGCTTTCCAACTTTCTAATGTAAGCACTTACTGCTATGAACTTTCCCCTTTGCACGGCTTTCATTTGCCCCATGAATTTAGGTATGTAGGGTATTCATTTTTATTGAATTCTGGAAAGTCTTTTTTTTTTTTTTTTTTTTTTTTTTTGCTTATTCGAGACAGGGTTTCTCTATGTAGTTTTGCGCCTTTCCTGGAACTCACTTTGTAGACCAGGCTGGCCTTGAACTCACAGAAATCAGACTGGCTCTGCCTTCCGAGTGCTGAGATTAAAGGCGTGTACCACCACTGCCCAGCTGAATTCTGGAAAGTCTTTTGGCCACCTTATCAAAAAGAATCTACAGATTCAACACAATCCCATAAAAAAAATCCAACACAGTTCTTTATAGACCACAAGAGGACAGTACTCAATTTCATATGGAAAAAAAAAATAAAAACAACAGGTTAGCTAAAATAATTCTGGACAATAAAAGAACTTCCAGATATATTACCATCCCTGATTTCAAGCTGTACTACAGAGCTATCGTAATAATAACTGTATGCTGTTGGCATGTAAACAGACATGTTGATCAATGGAATTGAATCAAAGGCTCAGACACAAATCCACACACCTATGGACACCTGACTTTTGATTTAAAAAAAAATCCAGAAAGACACAATGGAAAAAAGAGAGAATCTGCAACAAATGGTGCTGGTCTAACTGGATGTCCACATGTAGAAAAACGCAAAGAGATCCATATATGTCACCCTACACAAAACTCAAGCCCAAGTGGACCAAAAACCTTGGCATGATTTAAAGGGAATGAAATTGTATCAAATACTAATTTCCTTTTATATAATCATTTTCTAGATACTGACCACAATTGTGCCTCCCCCACCCTCCCCACCTCCACCGTCACCTCTGCCATCCTCTTCCTCTTCATTTCCATTCAGAAAGGGGCATGAGAAGAGATTGCAATGCCTCTAATTCATTCAATAACTGTTTGAAAACTAGTATACTCAAAACATTTTAAATTTTATTTAAAAGGTAGAATAGAGCTTAAGAAATTCATTTTTTCCTCACTAATGACAATACAATGTCATAGTCCTAAGATAGCTGCATTGTGTCCACTTACTGATAGCATTATAACACATTAAATGTTCATTAAACACAAAATTCAAATGACTAAATGAAAAACTACCCAAATACTTTAAAGAACATGATAAATAATCACTACCATTAATATCAAATGATATACGTCATTAATATTTTAAAAACTTATGAATTGCGTTTGATATTAAGTTGAACACATCTTTTCTTAATGAATTCTATTTTGATTTAAAATTTAACTTTTTAAGAAAATTATTGTGTAGATAGATACATTGTTATGAACTGTGAACATGTGAAATGTATGTCATGTGTCTTACTTCAGTGATTTAAGTTGAATTAAAACAAAGGAGAGAAGATACAAACATTTTTATGATAATGATGTGACAATTCATAAAAACATGAATGTCTTAGATGACAAGCTAAATAAATGGTATTTTCAACTTGTAAAAAACAAACAACAACAACAACAAAACTTTAACATAAAACCAAATGCACTAATACTGATAGAAGAAAAAGTGGAGAAGCTTTGAACACATTGACACAGAAGATAAGTTCCTGAACAGAACACACATAGTGCAGGCACTAATATCAACAATTAATAAATGGAACTACATTAAACTGGAAAACTTTTGTAAGGCAAAGGGCACTGTCAATAGGACAAAATGGCAGTCTACAGAGTGGGAAAATACTTTTACCAACTTAACATCCAATAGTGTGCAAATACCTAAAATATATAAAGAACTCAAGAAACTAGACATCCAAAAACCAAGTAGTACAATTAAAATGGGGTACAGATCTAAACAGAGAATTCTCAATAGAGGAATCTCAAATGGCTAAGAAATTAAAGGAAGGTTCAACGTTCTTAAGCATCAGGAAAATGGAAATCAAAACTACTTTAATATTCCACCTTACAGTATTCAGAATGACTAAGTATTGTGAAATGTTTGATAACACTTTGTAATGATATGTCACTGTTTTTGAAAAGTTCAATAAGAAGTTAAATGGCCAATGGCTAGGCAGGATGTATAGGCAGGATTTTCAGACAGAAGGAGATCTGGGAAGAAGAAAGTGGGAGTCATGAGCCGGACTGGGAAGGAGCAGGATATGTAGGGGAGAGAACAGCCATAAGCCACCTAGCAGAGTGTAGATTTGTATAAATGGGTTAATTTAAGTTATAATTAAAAACAAGTCTAAGTTATATGGCTGAGCTTTTATAATTAATAATAAGTCACTGTGTCACGATTTGGGGGCTACTGCTCCAAGAAAGGCTGCTACAACTAAGATCAATAACACAAGTGACAGCTCGTGCTGGAGAGGATGTGGACCAAGAGTCACACTCCTCCACTCCTGGTTGGAGTGTAAATATGTACAACTGCTATGGAAATCAATATAGTGGACTCCTCAGAAAATTTAAAATCAATCCAACTCAATACCCAGATACATTACTCTTGGGCATATATCCAAAGGACGCTCTATCATATCATCAAGACACTTGCTTAACTATGTTCCCAACAGCTTTATTAATAATAACTAGGAATTGGAAATGTCCTACCTGTCCCTCAATTGAAGAATTGATAGGAAAAATACGTGTTACATTTCATAATGGTGTTTTACTCAGCTGTAAAAGAAAAGAAAGAAAGAAATCATGAAATTTGAAGACAAATGGAAGGAACTAGAAAAAAGTCATCCTGAATGAGTTAATACATACCCAGAAAGATAAACATTGTGTATAATTGAATATTAGCTCTAAAGTTAATGATAATAATGCTACAATCCACAGAGCAAGAGAAGTTAACTAACGAGGAGGGCTGTAAGGGGAGGAATGGATATTCCTGGCAAGGGAAAATAGGATATATTTTGTAGGTGGACTGGGGTGGGTCAGAATGGAAGCAGGAGGGATCAGGTAGAGTGGAGGAATGGAGAGAGAGAGAGTACAGGGAGAGACACTGCAAACTGGAGGGCATTTGGGAAATAATGAGGAAACCTAGTGCAGTAGAAACTACCAGGATTCTACAAGGTGACCCTAGTGAGGACTCCTAATTATCGAGGATTTGGAGCCTACACCAGCCATCTTCTACAACCAGGCAACTTCTAGTAGTTGCCCTGGGATACCAACACAGCCATAAAACCTTCCACCTAAAATCTGTCCTTTCTGCAAGATATGCTGGGGCAATGGAGGAACAGATCATATGGGAATGGATGACAAATGACTGGTCTAATAAGAGTTCCATGCCATGACAGGGAGCCAATGTTCAGCACTGCCTGACCAGGAACTGAAGTCTAGATAGCTCATGTCCAGGCTGTTCATGTAGATCTCATTCCATTTCTCTGTCATTGGGCAATCCCCGTGTCTTTCTTGGGGTCCTGTTTTCCAGGTAGCCTCCCTGGTGATATGAGTAGCAGTTCAGTCATCCTTGTTCCACATCTAGTATCCTCCTATGAGTGAGTACATACCATGTTTGTCTTTCTGAGTCTGGGTTACCTCACTCAGGATGATTTTTTTCTAGATCCATCCATTTGCCTGCAAACCTCATGATGTCATTGTTTTTCTCTGCTGAGTAGTATTCCATTGTGTATATGTACCACATTTTGTTTATCCATTCTTCAGTTGAAGGGCATCTAGGTTGTTTCCATATTCTGGCTATTACAAACAATGCTGATATGAACATAGCTGAGCAAGTGCTCTTGTGGTATGATTGAGCATTCCTTGGGTATATGCCCGAGTGGTATAGCTGGATTTTGGGGGAGATTGATTCCCAATTTTCTAAGAAAGCACCATATTGACCACATGAGTCTAGGAAGAAGCAAAGTGCTAGAGAGGTCCACAGAAATCCACAAAGATACCCCCACAACAGACTGCTGGCAGTGGTCGAGAGACAGCCCGAACTGACCTACTCTGGTGATGGGATGGCCAAACACCCTAATTGTCGGGCTAGAAACCCCATCCAACGACTGAGGGATCTGGATGCAGAGTTCCATGGCTAGGCCCTGGGTGGAGCTCTGGGAGTCCAATTAGTGAGAAAGAGGAGGGTTTATATGAGTAAGAATTGTTGAGACCAAGGTTGGATAAAGCACAGGGACAAATAGCCAAACGAATGGAAACACATGAACTATGAACCAATGGCTGAGGGGTCCCTAACTGGATCAGGCCCTCTGAATGGGTGAGACAGTTGATTGGCTTGATCTGTTTGAGAGGCATCCAGTCAGTGGGACCGGGTCCTGTGCTCAGTGCATGAGTTGGCTGTTTGAAACCTGGGGCCTATGCAGGGTCACTTGGCTCGGCCTGGGAGAAAGGGACTGGACCTACCTGGACTGAGTCTACCAAGTCTCAGTCTGCGGGGAAGGCTTTGCCCTGGAGGAGGTGGGAATAGGTGGTAGGCTGGAGGGAAGGTGAGGGGGGCTGGAGGAGGGAGAACAAGGGAATCTGTGGCTGATATGTAGAACTGAACTGTATTGCAAAATAAAAATAAATAAATAAATAAATAAATAAATAAATAAATGAAAAAAAATGGAAGAGCAGTGGATGTGAGGGAGAAGGGAAGTGGGGAGAGCAATTGGGCAGCAAGGGAAGAAAAGAAACTGTTGTGGTGGTGTATTATATGAGAGAAGTATAGATACACAAATTAAAAATAAGAAGCGTACAATGTAAAAAAATAATTGAGGATAGATTGTAAGTTGAATGGAGGAAAGACACATCATGATTCTAAGATTTGACTCCATGTTTCATAAAATTTTAAGAGAAATATCTCAATAAGGATAAAAGGCCTTAGAGAACTGCTTTGGAGGAATTGAAGCAACGGGAAATAGTTGGTATAAGCCAGTGGTTAGAAGAGGCTAAGAATGTAATCAAATCTGATCAAAATAAGTTCAGTCAAAGATTTCATTTCTAGCACTCTCTCTTAAGGTAACTGTAAGTACCAAAAAAGACAGTGCTGGGGACAATGTCCTAGACAGTAGGACTTCATTCTTTTGCTGCTTTAGGGTGGGTGAAAAGAAGCCTAAAGGTGGGTCTTCATTTACAAACTACCATGGGCAATCTGGACAGTATATTATGTCAAAGATCCCCACCCTGCTGACTGCCGCATAAAATCTGTTTGCTTTTCTACTATTTTACTCCACCCACCCAGAAAGATAGCCTTGTCAGTCTGTTCCCCAATAATTCTTTCTGTCAGTCCCCGAAGCATTCTAGATCCATAGTTTCTTTGCACCTTTGCTTACAGTAAAAGTCATAGTAACTTCAGCAACATCATGTATGTCTGGGGACATAGGAAATGGAATGTTAAAATCTGTAAGTTGCAAATTTTGTGGAAAAAAGTGAAAGTTTTTCATCTTTAAGTTAGTGTTTTGAAAACTGTCTGAGGTGAGAAGCTTTTATTTTGCTAAGTACTTCTGTGACCTTCAGGCTTCTATGTGTCTTACTGATGAGATACTGCCTTTCATTCTGTAGTCCCTTTTCAAGGATGGGTGTTCAGTGAAAAAAAATGGAAGATAAAGATAGTTTCCTTTTAGAACAAAACACACCAGATTTGCCAATCTTTTATCATAAAAGTTATAAATCCTTATATCCAGAGTTCTAAAATGATACCAACTGAATCAGCAAGGATGATCTGGTTATCTTTATGCTTTACGATGAGAAATCGAACAATGAAACCACCCAGAAAAATGCTCTACTTGTTCCTATTGCCACAAGAAATGCATTGTGCACTTAGGAATGTCTTGTCTTCCTAACTGTCCCAAGAAATCACATTAAGCTAGCTAACTCATTGACTTGGTATGGACAGAAATGCAACCTTTACCTCTTCAAAATTCATGACACAAATTATTTTCTACTTTTTACTTTTAGTTGATTACATACTGACACTTGTAAAATACAAAGAGATGAAAGCCCTGTGTAAATTTCCTATTGAGAGCAAGTTAGACTTGAATTTTCTCTAGCGTCTAGAATATAGCAAAGAGGATCAAAGGTGACTTCCAAGATTAGGACAGGAATAGACAGACTTCCCTAAGGATTTCTGGCTCATTCTTTCTCACAGCTCATTCCTATTAGAGTGGGCTAAGTTGTGATTTTTTTCTTCTTTCTCTATGGATGTAACCATCATAAAAACAACAGCTGTAATCCTTCAACCACAGTCAATGATATACTGATATCCTCAATCTGACAATCAACAATGAACTGAGTCTAACCAAGAACCTTCCCTGCTGTAGCCTCCAGATGAGACTGCAGCTCACGGCTACATTCTGACTACATCCTGTGATGCATTTGCATAGAAAATCCAGCTAAAATACAGACAATTTCCTTACCAACAGATGCTGTAAAAGTAATTATTGTTTCAGGATATAAGTTTATTGATAAGTAAAAAACAATTGAAGGAAAAGCATCCGTTCATAACATGTTATTCCTCTGCTTTAGATGGCAGGAATTCTGAGAGAAATATTTGACCCACTCTGATAACCAACATGTCACACACACAATTAGTTAATTACTTACTTACTTAATTAAATTTACTTGTTCTTTTAAAAGACAGATTTCACCATCTCAGGAAAATAAGCTTATCTGACAAGTTAAACACCTTGCTGACGTTGGCTAGCAAAATCATCTTCAGTAAGGAAAACAGAAATGATATTTATGCATTAAAAATTGATAATGGAAAAATTAAGAAATTATTCAAATAATCAATAAACCAAGATTTTTAAAGACAATTAAAAGTATAATACAATTCATAAAGGAAAAGAAAGCTGAAATTCCATAGGAAAAAATAGGCTTCATTAGAAGTTTATAGGTTTTCATGAGTTGATAAATTATAGAAAGAAAACTGCTGATTTAGAAGTGATAAAAGAGCTAGAGTTAGAAATTAGTTTCTATGATTTCCACTAAAAAGTTTCTTATTTTATTAAAAAGCTGAGTAAGCACTACAAATACCCTTTCTTTAAAAGAATACAGTTATCTACATAAAATAGAAAATACTTCTTCTACTCATTAAATTCTTCAGTCTACTATCTAGAATTTACCCAAAGTGTGTTCATGACTCCCTTAATTTTTATGACAACACATTTATTTCCAAAATTCAATTAAAAAGTATTTTTGTACCAAGCTAGAAATGAACAAACCAAAACTAGTTGTGAGCAACCAGAAACGTCACCATATAGAAACCTCATGTGATCTTGTATGACAGGTTCAGTAAGATGGCACAGGGGCAACAACTTATGTGGAAATGATCCTCTCATAGCCCCTTGGAGTTGGACTCAAAGGATGTTCTAGAATGAGATGAACATAAGCCTCTTGGAAACCAGGGTGGAATGATATATTTAAGAAGATGTGTTTGGCCGTCAAAATCACAGTTGGTATGCTTGTGGTTGTTAACCGTGCTTGCCATTTTAATTAAATTGAGAAGACCCCAATAATTACTAAATCACACTTGTGAGAGTCTCTGTTGGTGTTCCCAGAGATGGCTAAGATTGAATAAGAAGTAAGCTTGCTAGTTCAGGCATTCTTATTCACATATTCTCCTCTCAATTACCCACCTATCCACTCCTGTCTCTCTTTATGTCTGTCTGTTTGTCTGTCTCTGTCTCTGTCTCTGTCTCTCTCACTCTCTCTCTCTTTTCTCTCTCTCATACTCTGCTTCTTGGCTGCAATGACTAGTTGCTCTGCTTCGCTGCATCATTTGAACTGCAATGGACTGATACTTTCAATCTTATCAAAGACTTAAAAGAAATGGATGTCTTATATTTACAGATTGATCATACTGACATTCTATACGGCTTTAGAATTTTAACCACAGAACATAATTACATATATAAAAATCATTAACATACTTTATACTTAGATAAAACTGATAAATCAGAATAAAATGTGTATCATACTGCATGAGATCAAGTCTAAATAAAGTCATCAATAGTCTTAGGTATTCATTTTTCAAAGAGGGTACATGGCTCATAACTGTATCTCTGTATATGTAGTATTTAAAAGTCAGATAAGACAACTAAATACAACTAATAAAAGTCCTAAATTAAATTAGTGGAAAGTGATAAGTTTTAAAAAAAGCATTAAGCCAGGCGGTGGTGGCACACACCTTTAATCCCAGCACTTGGAAGGCAGAGCCAGGAGGATCTTTGTGAGCTCGAGGCCAGCCTGGTCTACAGAGCAAGATCCAGGAAAGGCACCAAAACTACACAGAGAAACCCTGTCTCGAAAAACCAAAAAAAAAAAAAAAAGAAGAAATAAAAGCATTAAAGAAGTACACTCATAAAATAATATCCACCAGGGTAGCAATGAGTTGTATCAAAGTTTTGATTTTAAGTTTTCCATGTGGTTAAAGAGCAAATTCTGTAAGGGTAAGAAAGTAAAAGT
This sequence comes from Peromyscus eremicus, assembly GCF_949786415.1. Lineage (NCBI taxonomy): Eukaryota > Metazoa > Chordata > Mammalia > Rodentia > Cricetidae > Peromyscus > Peromyscus eremicus. Next base: position 116,703,299 of record NC_081418.1, on the reverse strand, counting down.
CTCAGAATATGAAAAAAATAAACTTAAGTGTCATGTCATGGTTAGTTTGAGTGGTGGGAATGAGTAACAACGTAAAATCTATTTCCTTAATGAGTATACAGTTTAAAACAACTAAATGTAAATCTCACTGTAGTTTTTGAGGTAGTATGAGAATTCTTTTCATTTATGAAACTATCACTTAACACTACTGTCCTGGTTGAGTTATATGTCAATAATAATGACAATAGTGATAATAGTATTAATAAATAATAATATAGATTATTATTTCAAAATTGAATAGTAAAACTTTGATGTTCATGCCTAACCTACCACAGACAACAAGACCAAGTACTGAAACTAATGGCCCTATCTGTAGACGAACTTCTAATCAGTCTTAGTAAATAAGAAACACAGAGCCAAATACAGAGGTACTAGCCAAAGAGATCAGAGAGCCACAAATTAGCTTCAGCTTACTACCAGCAGTAGCTTCCCCAGAGAGAGTTTCTTCCTGTCTGACTTGTGTTTTTATTACCTTTCTGTTCTATTTTCTCATTAGCTCTAAGCCCAGCTACATGACTTCCTCGTCACTGCCTGTCTATACAGACCTCCAGGTCTCTATGGTTGGTACTGGGATTAAAGGCTCGTGTCACCACGCTTGGCTGTGTCCTTGACCATGCAGAGACTCTGCCTGTCATGTGATCGGGATTAAGGGCGTGTGCTACCACTGCTGGACTTAATAGCTATTTGACCTCTGATCTCCAGGCAACTTTATTTATTAATATACAAATAAAATATCACATTTCATCACAAATAAAATATCACCACACCTATCACTGACCCTTACTTGCTCTATTTAAGTCTTTAGAACAAAAAATGAGAATTTAGAAATAATTTTTAATAATTTCGATATGATATCTAGGTTAAGGTTGCTAAATATTGTAAAAATACGTGTGCCTCTCAAAGTTAAGTGTATTATTAAACATAATATTTGACACCTCTTAAGTATCAATCTTATGAACAGCTCTTAAATTTATTCTTTGCTTGATGAAGAAGTATAATCAAATCTATCATGAATAAACTAAAACTCTTCCTATATTTACACATACCATACAATTAAAATTATGTAACACATCACTGAACACTGAAAAAGATATCAAAATATCACTATGGTTATAGTTTGTGATAATCTTGCTAAAGCACTGAACAGCCAATGAACAAAGATTTATAAATATAAATATCTGGATTAGAATAACATGCATTCATCTCTACAAAACATTTTATAAAGCCTATTAAAGCTACCTTAGTACATGCAAAAAATATGATTATAATTTGAGATATGTGAATTAAATATGGTAGATAACTAATCATTACTAACATTAATGCTAGTATTATATTATATATACAATGTATATTATATATATTGTAAATATATAACATAATTATATATAATTAATATTAAACATAATAATATCTTATTAGAAGCCTAAAATAAATATGTGAGGAATTACAGTGAGAAGAAAATTATAATAAACTAGAGAAACCACAAAAATATCAAATCTTTTCCAGAGATCTCTCTTGGATTCATATTGCAGATTGATATAAATTTGGCTGGGCTGATATTTACATGTTGGGTGACAATTTTAAAAATCTTAGTTTCTTAAAATATAGTAGTCTCTCAACAAGTATTTGAACCTAACAAAATATGTCAAACTGGGTTTGTCATAGTTTTGTTCATAAAATATATAAAGATACACTTAAAAATTAAAGACAGTTGTTTAAATTTAATGAGAAAAAGTTCACTCTATGGTTAGCATTTTGTTGTTTCTGCCACACAAATTCAACATCCTGATGCTGAATTTATTAATTGCAATATTGGATAATCCTTTTTCCTGAAAGTCACATTGTATTTTATTTCATGATGAGAACCATGGTAGATATTCCTTGATATAGGACACACAATTAACCACATGACATGAGTATGCAGTTGTGTGCTGTGGGATGTATGGCAAATGTGTTGCTAATTAATCAATAAAACACTGATTGGCTGTTGGCTAGGCAGGAAGTATAGGCGGGGCAAGGAGGAGAATAAAGCTGGCAAGTGGAAGGCTGAGTCGGAGAGACACTGCCAGCCGCCAAGATGAGAAACAGCTTGTGAAGATGCCGGTAAGCCACGAGCCATGTGGCAAGGCATAGATTAATGTAAATGGATTAATTTAAGATGTAAGAACAGTTAGCAAGAAGCCTGCCACACGGTCATACAGTTTGTAAGCAATATAAGTCTCTGTGTTTACTTGGTCGGGTCTGAGAGGCTGTGGGACTGGCAGGTGAAAGAGATTTGCCCTGACTGTGGGCCAGGCAGGAAAACTCTATCTACAAATGGCGTCCAACGTGGTGGCAAGAGTTTCCACCTAAAACCTGAAAAAAGATTCTAAAACGGAGCTAAAAACAGCTTCCTAATTGTCTCTCTCAAATGAGCGGCAGTTGCTGGTTTGAGCTATTGGCGGGTTCCTAGCGCGTGTGCTTGATCTGCAGTAGGGCGGAAATGAGGCCTCTGCAAGTGGCACATTAAGCTGCATGGTGGATTTAGACATTGCTAGTATAAAACAAAAAAAAGAAGTTTCTGGACTACATGCTGCTTGGATAAAAGCATAGACCCATGATAGCTCCCAGAGCTGGTGGTAAACGTAGCCATGTTGAGAAGCTGTGGGCAGAGCCAGCAGCCACAGCTGCTGCAGGTTAAAGCAATAGATTCACAATAAGACAGATTCAGATGTAATAGTTTACAATGTGTGTAAAAGATACGTAGGCTTGAAAAAGACAAAAAAGGTGATATATACAGTTATAGAAAAAAATACATAGTTTTAAAAAATAAAGTCTTTAAAGAGACAGTAAAATTAATATAAAAAATAAGCCATGTGAAGATGACTATTACACAGAGAATCTGGATTGTGTTGTCTTTGGGATTTTTAACTGCAGAAAAACATTTGATTGTAAAAGCTGTTGAGTTATGCCAAAATGTATATTTTAAAGGTACCTTGACTTCAAAATTTGGATATAAGGATATGTTACTTTGGAAAAGAGTCTCTTTTGTTTCCACAGAAAGCCAGAGGCTATGGATTTGTTCAAGATTAAGATACATCAGGTTTGACCAGCCAAGACCCCTGAAGGTCTCCAATGACACCATGGCCCAGATGATCCAACATCCAGAATGGTTTGAAGGCATCTGGCTCAGACGATACAGCCTCATGGACTATTCCATAATTCTAAAATTTTCTTTGTTTCCCCATAAGATACAGCGCCCCCCTCCAGCAGGAAGTAGTAAGAGATGCTACGCCCAAATTCCCAAATTATATGTAATTTTACTTTGTTAAGGTTAAAACCTTCCTTTTTGAAAAAAAAAAGGGGGGGGGAGTGCTGTGGGATGTATGGCAAATGTGTTGCTAATTAATCAATAAAACACTGATTGGCTGTTGGCTAGGCAGGAAGTATAGGCGGGGCAAGGAGGAGAATAAAGCTGGCAAGTGGAAGGCTGAGTCGGAGAAACACTGCCAGCCGCCAAGATGAGAAACAGCTTGTGAAGATGCCGGTAAGCCATGAGCCATGTGGCAAGGCATAGATTAATGTAAATGGATTAATTTAAGATGTAAGAACAGTTAGCAAGAAGCCTGCCACACGGCCATACAGTTTGTAAGCAATATAAGTCTCTGTGTTTACTTGGTCGGGTCTGAGAGGCTGTGGGACTGGCAGGTGAAAGAGATTTGCCCTGACTGTGGGCCAGGCAGGAAAACTCTATCTACAGTTGTGCCTTCAATTCAGCTCCTTGAATGGCACTGTAACCCTGATGTTGTATTCTTTAAGAACACAGCCCCTGGGGGAACAGAATCTATACAGACGGTAGTTATAAATGTGGACAACACAGAAGACTCTGATGAAATATAGCACACTCTGAACTCCGAATAATATCACACAAGTGGCAGAGTGGACTGTGTATCATTAAAAATGATACACTTCTTTAAAAAAGCCAGCAATCTTGGCTCTAGTGTCTTTTTACCTTGGTTGTATTTTATGAGAAAGGACAGGAGAGGACAGATGTTGTCAGACAAAAGGATGGAAGTATAACTTCAAGGACATTTGAAAGATATTTTACATGTTAAGTATGTGATTGTTGATATCACTGTATTATTTTTAGGTATTGGTCTAGTAAGAGATGTCAGAAGATGCTGTGCTCATGCTTCATTCCCAGTGTCATGATATCAGGACTCTTCAAGAAGCTTCTGTGAACCAGAACAGGTTTACCACTGTAATGCTAACTAGCTGTTAGTAGACTCATACAGACTAGCAGAGGTTATCCATTGCCACTGACACAACTTACAAGCTACACAAGTGAGAACCATAACCTGCTATTACATTTGTGAGAGCTTGGATAATATCAATCATAGAATCTGAAAGAGAACTGCAGACATCTAATATCTAAACCAAGTGGTTTTATATTGCATGCAAAACAAAATTTAGAGTCTATACATATGAATCTATTTACATTTTGTGTCTATTTCAGAAAACCTAGGTTGTTTGGTAGAATCTCCTGTGACATTCTAAGAGGCTCTAATTATAAGTTACTATTGGAAAACACTGAGTCATAAAAATGATTTAAATACCTAACTGAATTTTAAGCAGAACACTAGGAGAGAAAAAGACTTAAGCAAATGTTGTTTTGTCTGAAATATATAAACCCTTTGAAATGCTAGTACTAAATACATTCTTTAAAATGTAAATTCCCAAATGCTAGGATGAACTAGAGCTATAACTGGTTTGGGGATAAATTACCAACCAAGAACCCTATACACTATTCATTAAAGGAATACAAATTGTTATCATTCAGCAACAAAATTAGCACTCATTTCACATATAGATGGTTTAAACGTAAACAGTTCCTGAAATTGGATGCAAGGTCTACTAGAGTATCATGTGGGCAGGCCAGATTCACTGCTCATGTGTGAGCCACAAGTCTAGACCTTGTTCCTGTGGGTGCTTTTAATTGAAGACAACAGCCAACCATGAGAAGCAAGGATCCCTTTTCAGAATCTCAATAAATATCCAGTCACGTTTCTTGTAAGGGTTATGTGTTTGTAGTGGGAATTTGCTCTGCCTATGCATGACCATGGGCTATCTGGCCTGATAGAGATGATGTCTACATGACCGCTTAACAGACTGCTGGCAATGGTCGAGAGACAGCCCGAACTGACCTATTCTGATGATGAGATGGCCTAACACCCTAATTGTCAGGCTAGAAACCCCATCCAATGACTGAGGGATCTGGATGCAGAGATCCATGGCTAGGCCCTGGGTGGAGCTCTGAGAGTCCAATTAGCGAGAAAGAGGAGGGTTTATATGAGCAAGAATTGTTGAGACCAAGGTTGGATAAAGCACAGGGACAAATAGCCAAACGAATGGAAACACATGAACTATGAAACAATGGCTGAGGGGTCCCCAACTGGATCAGGCCCTCTGAATGGGTGAGACAGATGATTGGCTTGATCTGTTTGGGACACATCCAGTCAGTGGGACTGAGTCCTGTGCTCATTGCATGAGTTGGCTCTTTGAAAGCTGGGGCCTATGCAGGGTCGCTTGGCTCAGCCTGGGAGGAGGGGACTGGACCTGCCTGGACTGAGTCTACCAGGTTGATCTCAGTCCCTGGTGGAGGCTTTGCCCTGGAGGAGGTAGGAATGGGGGGTGGACTGGGGGGAAGGTGAAGGGGGCGAGAGGGGCGAGAACAAGGGAATCTGTGGCTGATATGTAGAACTGAATTGTATTACAAAAAAAAAGGGGGGGGGGAGAAAAAAAGGGGTCATGCTTTTGGGTGGTAGAGACCAGATCAGGTGGTGTGAAGCACTGTATGACCAGTCTCCAGGTTTCAAAGGACTCTGCAAATGGATTTCCCTTATCCTGTATTGGTGAGTCTGTTTTCTCCACAAAACCCCTTAATAAATTGAATATATATATACACACACACACATATATATATATATATATATATATATATATATATATATATATATATAATTGAGTCACTCATTACACATGTTAATCAGATTCTAGAAAATACAGTTGATAATTACTGAGTCACTCACTGAGAATTGTTCAGGAAAAAAACATACATTTAAAATACACTGATGTCCAACCCAAGGGTCATCTTGGTCTGTTTGTTTGGTTTCCAATTTACAAAATGGGGATTTTTATTGTACAATTTATCTTCTGTGATTCAAATATACAGTTATATCAAATGAAACTAAGAATCAGTTAGAGAGTTCATCAATGCATGCCTAGATTTTGATCAGAAAGAGTGTCTAGAAGGGGTAGGATGTGGAGTTAGTCCCATGATTTCTCAGGGAGAGAAAATACATCAAGATAAATAACTTCAAAGGGGCAGAAGCAAATGATATCAGATGATTTCTGAGTGCATAGAAGGTAAAAGAAATTGAATCTTATTATTTGATCACAGCTAATGTATACAAGTTAGAGGGAGGGAATGGTCTAGGATGAAGAGGGCTCAGGCTCTATGAAGAAGGATGATTTGAAGCTAACACTGTTGAATTGAATTGGAAAGAATGAAACCAAATAATGTCATACATCTGCTGCTTAATAAATGAGAAGTGGATGAAGAAGACCCATGGTAGAAGATAACTGTTGAGCAAATATGAAGCAAAGCAAGATAAATAATATTTAGTGATTGTTACTAAGACTGGAAGGGTGAATTAAGATAAATGAGATGAAATAATGTTCTTTAAGTGGGCCTAAAACAAGATCAATGCTTCCATATTGGAAAACTAGAGAATATCTTACCCAAACTATCTGGGTCCAATATATATAAATATATATATATATATTCCTATAGATAAGTATTGGTATATACAATATGTATTGTATTGTGTGTATTATACATGTACATATATGTATATGAAACTAGCTATTATTATACCTTCAAAACATGTTCTTAATTTTTCCTGCATGCATATTGGTTACTAACCATTCTTTGTGATCTAGATAAAGAAATAGAAGAATTGATATTCAAAGGTAGCCATAGAGATGATACTCAGGTCTTAAAACATTTTGTGGTGGTTTGAATGAGAATGTCTACCATATGCTTATGTATTGAAATGTTTGGTCATCAGTAAGTGGAAATATTTGGAAAAGATTAAGAGCTATGTCCTTGTTGATGTAGGTATGTAAGTAGGGGTAGGCTTTGAGTTTCCAAAAGCCTATGCAGTTCCTAGTAAGTATACTCAGTCTGTTGTTTCTGGATCAGATGCAAATCTTATCTACTGATCCAGCACTATGCCTGTCAGCCTGTCCGCTTCCATGCTTCCTGCCATGGTGGGTAGGAACCATAATTCCCAAATTAAATCATTTTTTATGTTTCCTTAGTTATGATGTTATGTCACAGCAATAGAAAAGTAAATAAGGTACTTGTGAAAATTTAAGAAATGTTTATTTAAATTTTTAGTAAGAATTATTTTTCTTGATTGATATAAAAAACAGTAAAGTATATTGTACCAAGTGTATAAACAGTCATCTTCAAATTTACAGGACAGTAGTTTTAAGCTGAAGCCAAGACTAACTAAGGCAGAGTAAAAAAAATAATAAGACAGAAGAATTACTACCACTCAGCCAGCCCTGATATAGTCTCTTGTTATGCAACTTTACTGTTAAAAATAAAACTATGTATTTAGGAGTTGCCATTAAAAAATATTGCAAATGTTTTCTCATATAAATTATCATAATCAAATATATGTATGTATTTATTATGCTACATAATTTAATATATGCATCTATCAGACTACCAAATGTTACATCTTCATGCATAGTTATTTAGTCTTTGACTACGTACCACCCTGAATCAGAAAAGTGTTTTTTTAAATAAGAAAACTTTAATAAGTTATATTAACTTCATTTCATGCTATAAAGCATACAAATATACATTGTGAAATCAATCTTCTGCTCAGATGTTTTATGATGAACAATAATCTTTTTATAAATGATAATATGGCCATCTTTGACACTACAGGGGATTGAATTGTATGCCTACGTCTTAGTTGGGATTTCTATTGCAGAGACAAAACACCATGACCAAAAGCAACAGGAGAGGAAAGTGTTTATTTTATTTTACAGCTTATAGTCCATCATCCAGGGGAGTCAGGCCAGGAATTCAAGGTAGAAACATGAAGACAGGAACTGATGGAGAGGCCATGGAACAATACTGCTTACTGGCTTCTAGCTCATGGCTTTCTCAGTCTGCTTTTTTTAGATGATGGAGAACCACAGCCCAGGGGTGACACTGCCCACAGTGAGCTGGGCCTGCCCACATTGATCATCAATCAAGAAAATGACCATATTCTTTCCCATAGGTTAATCTGTTTGGGTCATTTTCTCAATTGAGGTTCATCTTCAAAGTGGCTCTAACTTGTGCCAAGATGACACAGAACTAACTAACACAACCCAGTAGGGATTTATTAGTGCTACTCCATTTTGGATATCTCCCAGCACTGATTATTGGGTCTCGAGCCTTGCTTATGATAGAAAAGCATAATGTGGTGGTATTTTACTTGTACTGAAATGTGATTTTAATTGTATGTTAATAAATAAAGTTGCCTGGGGGTCAGAGTTATAGAGCCATAGCAAGTGCGTGGCGGTGGTGGCGCACGCCTTTAAGGACCTGGAGGGCGGTACATACAGGCAGTGACGAGGCAGTCACGTGTTTAGTTTACAACCAATGAGAAGGCAGAACATCTAGACTATTTAAAGACATACACACAGGAAGTAGGCCTCTTTTTCGGAGAGCTCTCTTGGCTGAAGCAGGATAGCTGAAGCAGGAAGGGTAAGGCTCTTAGTTCTGACCTCTTGGCTTTCTTCTCTGAATCGGCTCTGTGTTTCTTATTTAATAAGACGGTTGGTTACATCTACAGCATACTACCACTCAACCATGTCACTGACCCCCTTTTAACTTGTTTTTAGTTTTAACTAGGCTAAGAGTACATTTGAATGTTTCTCTATAACATTACATTGTCAAAGTTACAGAAACAAATATATGGAAGAAAGAATTGATTTTTTCCTATTCATATGTTGTATACTGAATCTTCAAGTCAAGTATATTCAACACTCAGGCATGCTCTAAGTAGTCTCAGCAGAACACTTGCTATACCACCACCACTATCTTCCTTACTTAAACATCAGCCAACACTGAGGACCTTGTTTAAACTCTCTTCATGTTTGACAAGCAGGCAACATGAAAGGAACCCTTGCTCAGAGACAGAAGGCCGTGCTTGTGTGTTTTCAAATATTTCTCTACACTGTGTAAAGATGTGTCACTGTTATTGGTTTAATAAAAAGCTAAATGGCCAATGGCCAAGAAGGAGGTCTAGGCGGGTCTTTTGGACAGAGAGAGCTCTGGTAAGAAGAAAAGCAGTTTCATCAGTCAGACATGGAATAACCAGGATGAGCATAATAGAGATGAAGTAACAACCATGTGTAATCATGTAGATTAAAAAATATTGGTTTATTTAAGTTATAAGAGCTAGTTAGAATGAAGCTTAAGCTAAAGTTGAGCTTTTATAACTAATAAGTCTCCATGTCATTTTCTGCAGGCTGACAGCCCAAAAAAAATATCTATTTATACTTGTGTTTTTCGTTCTGGGATTTCCTAAGAATTTGGCTTCAGAGGCATTAGTGAGTTATAGCTAATCACCCATCAAAACCCTTCAGATCCATGCCTCCACCTGGATAAGTGACTCTACAGAAGAAATGTGGTACCTGAGTCTCAGTTTCCTAAAATAATCTGTTTATAATCTGTGGAAGGTACAAAATAGAACTCATGGAAATGCTGCCTCCTCATCAGAAAGTTTTATTTATGCCTGTGCTATTATTATTAAATGCCTTCTTGAAGCTCCACTTCCTTCTTCTCACAGCACAGGTGGAGACCTTAGGAAACACATGTTGACATAGGGTTGTGGTACTAGGTGTTTGGGTTTTATGGAGCAACACCTGGGAAAGAAAAGAGGAGGAAGAAAGGTTGAATAGACATTGAATTGCATGGAATGTCTGGTTTAGCTTTAGCCTAGCGTCTAACTGAGGTGTCAGAGGTTTACAGATGTCAGGTGATGTATAAGCTATTCTTGGAATTCCAGGGTCAGGGTCAGACTGGCTTCTATAGCTGAATCAGATCTCAAAGAAGCCCACAGAAGCAGATTATGATCAATATCTCAGGAGCTCATATTAAGTCTACGTTACATAATTTTACTTTATATTATACTCCCTCTGTTATTCTTGATATAAGATTTTGGAGTCATTAGTTTTAAATTCTCTGTTTCTCTCATCCTCATTGATTTCTTTAAAGGTCTTGTTTTGGAGGTTTGAACCCTGGAGATGTTTCCATATGCCTCACCTATTTCTATATTGCACTTCCACAATTTAGTCATGCTGTTGACATTTCTAATTTGATGCACTTTGAAAAACAAGAGCAGAGAATTCTCAGAAGAGGAAACTCAAATAGCTGAGAAACCCTTAAAGAAATGTTCAACATCTTAGTCAGCAGGGAAATGCAAATCAAAACTACTTTGAGATTTCATCTTACACCTGTCACAGTGGCTAAGATCAATAAAAGGAGTGACAGCTCATGCCAGAAAAGAGATAGAGTAAGGGAACACTCATACATGGCTCATGGGAGAGCACACTTGCACATACAGCAACTGTAGAAATCAGTTTGGCTGTTCATCAGGGAAGATTGGAATCTATCTACCTCAAGACAGCTGTATCACCCTTGGGCATATACCCAATGATTGCTTCATCCTACCACAGAGACAGTTGCTCAAGGATGTTCACTGCTGCTCTATTCAAAATTGAGCATAATTGAAATTGGAAACAATATGAATATCCTTAAACAGAAGAATGGATAAAAAAATGGTACATTTGCAAAATGGACTGTGACTCACCCATTAAAAAAATGAAATAATGATATTCATAAATAAGTGGATGGAATTAGAAAAAAATCATTCTTAGTGAGGTAATCCAGAAAGACAAATATGGGATGTATTCTATTACATGTGAATATTAGCTATGAAGACTCTCATAACCCAGCTACAATCGGTAGAACCAGAGATGTTCTTAAAAGGTTTAGGAGTAAAATGACTCCTGATAACATTCTGCTCTACTTATAGATCAGTGCCTTTTTCATCCATCATCAGAAAAACTTCCTCCTACAGCAGATGGGAAAATTATGCAGAAAGTCAGAGAACTTGGAACACTTAGCCCCCAAATGGGATGTCTCCATCAAATTCCTTCCCTTTGACCCCAGGGAAATCCTATGGAAGAGGAGGCAGAAGGAATGTAAGACCCAGATGATATGGAGGAACCTAAGAAAACAAAGTCCTCTAAATCAACATGCTCAAAACTGATATGAATGCAAAGAGACTGAAGCAGCATGCATAAAACCTGCATGGGTCTGCACCAGATAGTGTCCTAGAGCTGAAAGGAGAAGTGTATCCACACACACATTCCTAAGCTTGAAGCAGTCTCCAATTGATAACCACTTGCAAATGAAACTGAGATTCTTCCAAAGGTGTCTCACTCCCAAGGCTTCTTTTTTTTTTTTTTTTTTTTTTTTTTTTTTTTTTTTTTTTTTTTGGTTTTTTCGAGACAGGGTTTCTTTGTGTAGCTTTGCGCCTTTCCTGGATCTCACTCTGTAGACCAGGCTGGCCTTGAACTCACAGAGATCCGCCTGCCTCTGCCTCCCGAGTGCTGGGATTAAAGGCGTACTTAAGGGGAGGCTGCAAGCTCAGCAGTAGATGGGCAACAGAAAATGAACTCAACTGGATCTTTGGAGGTTCCTTGTCTCATAATATGGTATCAGGGCTCTTATTTTTTAATTTTATTTTTTATTTTTATTATTTATATTTTTTCTTTCTTTTTATCTTATAGGCTGTTTATGTTTATATTATGGCCTCTAGTTTAATGTTTTTATGGGATCCTTGAGTATGCAAATGAGTGGGTCTCTATTTCTTATGCCTTCTCTTTGGCTTTTTTCCTTCTGTTTGCTTGTTTCATCCAATTCAATGTATTAATATTTTTATCTTACGTTATTCTAATTATCTCATAGAACAATCTTTTTTTTTTCTAATAGAGATAGAAATGAGAGAAGTCTGGATGAGAGGGCGTATGGGAGAAACTGGGAGGAGTAGAGGAAGTGGAAACTGTTATCAGGATGTACTATATGAGGAAAGATATCTATTTTCAATGAAAGGAAGAAAAAGGAAAAATACAGTACTGAAATTTTTGTTGTAAGATTTATGCAAATGTATATACTTTAACATAGATACAGAACTACTGAATGAGTTTTAGGACTTCAAAAACTGTTTTTTAATATGCTGCTCCTGAAAATTGTGACTATCATGTTTAATTTAAAATACATGCACATTGATTGATGTATGTCATATTTTCATATGTCCTAAAAACTGGACTTTTGAGTTTTATGTCATGTCATTAATAAACTTTATTAACCAATTATGAATTTTATTTTTAGTACAATACAGTTAGCTTCTGTGAAAAAATAAAGAAAATAAAAACATGAGCATCTTTTCTGATGATTCTGTTTTTAGAACTGATTTCTTCTGTTCCTTACTTTTTACTATGTAAATTGACACAGAGTCACACTAAACAACCAAAGTGTCTTCTGACTTCATGTTTACCTTCCTCTATCTATAATCACAGACACAGTTTCTATTGCTTCCTCCAATGAATTAAGTCTATATATTTATTACAGTCACTTAAATGGCTTCCTAGAATTCAACCCAAATCTTCATACTTATAAACTTCTTTAAAATATTCTTTTACTTGATCAATCTTATAGAGCATGCTATAATAGCACACTATCTTCATACTGCCTCTTTTCCTTTGCATTAATGAGATTTTCACATGTTTTCATTTCATAAACACACTTTAATATTGTTTTCTTGTTGAGGACAAGCTTTATACTTTCAATTTTTAGATTATTTTCTTGTCAGTAAAGTTTTAGAAAATTTGTTTTTAAATACTAATTTTGAAATGAATAGAAATATTTTGATTTTTAAGAATTCATGTTCTAATAATTCTTCTGAAGATACTGACATAAGTTGATTATGTATGGCATTATATAGGATCCATCAGGATACCATAGTGAGGGAAAAATGTCACTCATGCACTAGTGGAGCTCAGTTGAGTGGATAAATGGATCAAATAGGTAAATCACTGCACTTCTGCAATTGTTTCATTTGAATATGATTCTCTTGGTACTTTGAAACTATGAAAGATGAAAATTTCACCTGACAGGAGGTTTCTTTTAGAAATTAAGAACTGAAATGAAATCTACTTAATAACCAGGAGATAATTAGGTGAAAATAATAAGGTGTTAAAACAAGTGTAGGACAAAGGCACACATGAGAAGACTCAGTAATGGGCACAAAACGGGTCATGCAGAACAGAAACATGAGTTTTGTAGGAATGTGGAAGACTCAGGGAAATGACATGTACTCAGTTACACATACAGATGTGGTCAAAGCATGTGGAGTTCATCAGTGGTAGTAAATTTTTACTTTTATCTTTACTTGAAAGTATTAGGTAGTTTTTGAGGAATATTAAGTCAGTTTGAAATATCAACTGTTCCCAGTAGAAAATACAATAAAACTGCATTCATTCACAGCATTATCTTTAGCTGTAATATAGGGGCTAGATAGATAGAATAGGATCTAAGCACTATATGATACCTTTAAAGCCCTTAGCAGAAGAAGGTATATGGCATAGAGCAGATATACCAGAAGTGAATGATGTAATTGGAATTATCCTGCATTACAGGGATAGTACTTCAGGGCTTGGTGTTCCCTCAACTTTGGAAGACAGGACAGTGGAGATTGAGAATAGCAAATTCTTGTGTCTGGCTTGCCTACTTGCCCATGATGTAGAAAGCCACTGAAGAAGGACCAGGTTTACAATGATCAAGAGATAAGAGGTATGCTTCTTAAGTAGGAAATGATTTGGATTTTCACAAGTGGATTCAACCATATCAGAAAGATTTATTAGTAAGGAGCTCAGAAGACGCACAGTATAGAAATATAAATGTAGGTGCCAGCTATAAGCTGAAACAGGGATCCAAAATTTAAGTATTTGTTGCCATATAAATGAAAAATGAATGTGTGAAACTAATTTTCTCCAATTCCTTTTAATCTACTTCTGACATATGGTTGTATATACAATTAGCTAATATTCCTATATGTAAGTGTGATCAAATGGAGTACATCCTCAACATATATATTTGTTCTTAATACAGCAGAACAAATATGGCCAACTTCTAAATTCTCTTCATGAGACATGCTTGACCTGAGCTACCCTTGTCTCTTATTTTATATGAATGAAGTCAGGTATAATGAGAACAACGTCTGACTCAGTGCTAAGGCTCTTGAGGTACTTTCCAAAGCCTATTTACCTACCTTAGACAGTCACTTTAGAGGAGGAATAAATGCTTATTGTATAAGATCTTCTGCAGGACAGCAAGATGTCACAACAGGCAAAGGCACTTGCCCCAAGATTGACAATCTGAGTTCAATCCCAGAGACCCACATGGTACAAGGAGAGAACAGATTCATACAACTTCTCTTCTGATCCTCACACATGTAACATGGTATGCCTTCCATCACACACACACACACACACACACACACACACACACACACACACACACACACGGACAGGAGGGGGCAATTTTAAAGTTGTATCATGAAATGTATTTTAGTAGTATCAATCCCATAAGTTTGTCTTCATCATTCCTGTGATGAATAAAGGAAACTGAAGCTCCAGATGCTTTAGACAACTCTCTAAGCCACTGTGTGGATGGGTAACCCTCGATTCAAATACACAATAAGCCTCAAAGATTCCATTCTTGCTAATTCTTCATATGAGGGTTTATATTTCCGGTCATCCAAATCCTTAAACATCTTACTGTGTCCTTTAGATGTTCCAAAGTGCCTAACATGGCGCTTTATGCAAGGTTTGGACTCATTAAATATTCATTTATTTCTTTAGAATGCAGGTCTTCACAATCCAACTCGAGAAATCACATACTTCCATAAAATTCAGTCATGAGAATGATCCCAAAGAGACATAATTTCATTTCAGAGACTCGCTGACAGCGACAGCACATCATGATATATTATAATCATGCTGTATTTGAAAAAGGAAGTTCTGTTCTAATAGCTTTAAGCCCTCCCTTTTTCCCATTTCGCTCAGGCATGTAAATTAGTATTCAAGCAAACAAAGGAAACCTTCCACCATCCACAGAGTCCTATGGTGTGATTATTTGTTTTCTTTGCATTTGAACCTGCCTGCCTCATTCCCAAGGAGCACATAAGCACTGAAATCGGCATTTCTGCACACAACTCACTCAGCAGAAATAATTAAATAAACTCTCCTCACCTGTGAGGAATGGCTATTTTCAAGAATAAATCATCTGCATATTTACTATTAATATCTGATTACTATGTATTGTATTATTGCAATTCCATGTGGAACTACTGAAAAACCTCTCAGCATTAGATTCTGCATGCTGACCCATCACTATATTCCTTTGCTTTCATTATATTTATTCAACCTTCCAAACGGAGAAATAAGCTAATGGAAACTTAACCTGAATCGAATCCATATTCACAGAAGCAGACATGGGTAGGAAGTTCATTTTGGCTGAACCCACAAGCTTTGACTACTTCCCTTATTAATGCTTTCCTTGTAATCATTAATATACTTTTATTGCATCCTGGGAACAATATGGGAGTTAAATATGGTCATTAAATAAATCGAGGTATTTGGTTCAGCTTCCTGCTCCCATGCAGATGGTAGAAAAAGGCATAAAAAGAGATGTATAAATCACAGACGTGCAGTCATGCCTTCGTCTTTATGTCAATACCATGACTTATCAACAGCTCACAGTTGGATAGACGGAGAACTTTCCACAATGTATAATGAATTATTTTCTCTTTTACTTCTGAGTTTCTAAAAACAAGAGCAAAAGGGTGTCCAGTCAACAGCACACACAGGAAACAAACGGTTGCTCATTGTGTGCAGCTCTGAAGGAAGCTGCCTTTTATGTTAACTCATTCACTTTTTCCATTCATAAAAATGTCGTTATGTGTCCTACTTTCATAAAGAGTGCTGAATTATGCCTAATCTGAATACCAAGAGGGTTGTAAATGAAACCAAACAGATCTCAATTTGAAGAAATAATCATAAACACTGGTATCTAAATTTAAGTTGCAGTATGATACCATGCTGGTGCTGTATAAATAGGAACTGTTTTCATCTTCTTATACTGAAGATTAGCTTAGAATTATGTAGCTAAATAACTCTAGTAAAAGCAGTCACCAGCAGAAGTAGACATGGGCCATTTTGGTAATGAGGTCAAAGCCACTCACTCTCTTATGAGATTGCAGAGAGCAGCAGAATCCATTAATTTAGTAAAAGGTAGAATGATGTTTGAGACAGCAAACACAAATCCCTAGAAAATATTTTATATATGAACTAAAGTAAATATTAAGAAAAGGACAATTTGTTTAGCTATTGTTCTAATAAGTAGCTAATAAAGAATACTGTTTTGTCATCTTAGCTCACTTTATCCCTATTGGCTCAGGATATACAATTTACATTGTGTATTTATATATGTATGTATATGTATATATACATGTACAATAAATTATGCAATTAAAGCCAAGAAGCCTCTTTTTTGAACTAATAAATATTGAACCATTAAACACAAATATTTTGACTCTTCTGTTTCCTTTTTTCTTATACAATTTTCCTTCATAATACATGTTACTAGTGAATTCAATGATTTCCACTTCTCCTCAGTGTGACAAGGCACCTGTGGTAGTTTGAGTGGGGAATCTACAGGCTTAAGTAGCTAAATACTTTCTTTCTTGTTGGTGATGTTGCTCTGGAGATTTAGGTGGTATAGCCTATCTGGAGGAAATACACCAAAAAGGTGGGCTTTGAAATTAAAAGCTTCACCCACTTTCAGTTCTCTCTCTGTCTCTGTCTCTCTCTGTCTCTCTCTCTCTCTCTCTGTCTCTCTCTCTCTCTCTCTTTCTCCCCTCTCTCTCACTCTCTGTCTGTCTCTGTCTGTCTCTCTCTCTCTCTCTCTGTCTCTCTCTCTCTCTCTCTTTCTCCCCTCTCTCTCTCTCTCTGTCTCTCTCTCTCTGTCTCTCTCTTTCTCCCCCTCTCTCTCACTCTCTGTCTGTCTCTCTCTGTCTCTCTCTCTGTCTCTCTCTCTATCTGTCTCTCTGTCTCTCTGTCTCTGTATCTCTCTCTCTCTCTCTTTCTCCCCCTCTCTCTCACTCTCTGTCTGTCTCTCTGTCTGTCTCTCTCTGTGTGTGTCTCTCTCTCTGTCTCTCTGTCTCTCTGTCTGTCTGTCTCTCTGTCTCTCTCTCTCTCTCTGTCTCTCTCTCTATCTGTCTCTGTCTCTCTCTGTCTCTCTCTGTCTCTCTCTTTCTCCCCCTCTCTCTCACTCTCTGTCTGTCTCTCTCTCTCTCTCTGTCTCTGTCTCTCTGTCTCTGTATCTCTCTCTCTCTCTCTCTCTCAATCCTTCATGCTTATAGTTCAGGATTTGAGCAGCGAGCTGCCTGCTGCCTGGTTCAGCCTCTGTGCCTGCCACTGGCTGCCATGTGTCACCACCATGATGGACTCTTACCCTGAAAATGTAAGCCAAAATAAATTTTTTCATTCCTAAATTCCTTTGTGTAAGGCAGTTTTATAACACCAGAAAAGTACCTAATACAGAACCCATGCCAGAATTTATTTATTTACTTATTTATTACCTATGCTAAAATGCAAAGATTCGTTCAGAGAATAAACTATAGACATACACAAAGAGATTCCATAAGAGTGAGGAACAAAGCTGTAGTTGCATTAGTAACTAGAGACTGAAATTACTAGATGAGGGTAGTGACAAATACAATGACCCAGAGGAAGAAGAACATTTAGGAAAGATGGGATTTGGTGGTCCTGTGGTTTAGACAACAGAAGGTCTTCCTTCTTCTTTATAGTAGTAATGCCAGGTAATAATCAGGATATTAATTTTAAAAGTAAGGCAAAGGCAATTTTAAAAAGTCCTACTAATGGCTCCCAGTAACCTTTTTTTTTTCATATTTTTTTTTTAAATTTTTATTTTGCAATACAATTCAGTTCTACATATCAGCCATGGATTCCCTTGTTCTCCCCCCTCCCGCCACCCTCACCTTCCCCCCAGCCCTTTTCCCATTCCCATCTCCTACAGGCAAAGCCTTCCCTGCAGACTGAGATCAACCTGGTAGACTCAGTCCAGGTAGGTCCAGTCCCCTCCTCCCAGGCTGAGCCAAGCGACCCTGCATAGGCCCCAGGTTTCAAACAGCCAACTCATGCAATGAGCACAGGACCCGGTCCCACTGCCTGGATGCCTCCCAAACAGATCAGGCCAATCAACTGTCTCACCCACTCAGAGGGCCTGATCCAGTTGGTGACCCCTCAGCCATTGGTTCATATTTCATGTGTTTCCGTTCGTTTGGCTATTTGTCTCTGTGCTTTATCCAACCTTGGTCTCAACAATTCTCTCTCATATAAACCCTCCTCATTCTCGCTAAATGGACTCCCAAAGCTCCACCCGGGGCCTAGTCATGGATCTCTGCATCCAGATCCCTCAGTAGTTGGATGAGGTTTCTAGCACGACAATTAGGGTGTTTGGCCATCCCATCACCAGAGTAGGTCAGTTCAGGCTGTCTCTCGACCATTGCCAGCAGTCTGTTGTGGGGGTATCTTTGTGGATTTCTGTGGGCCTCTCTAGCACTTTGCTTCTTCCTATTCTCATGTGGTCTTCATTTACCATGGTCTCCTATTCCTTGTTCTTCCTCTCTGTTGTTGATCCAGCTGGGATCTCCCACTCCCCCAAGCTCTCTTTCCCTTGACCCTCTCGCTTCACTACCCCCACTCAACAAAGGGAGAAGGGGAAATGAAGGAGAATCAGTGTTGTGAGAGAATAGAACTGCTGTGGATATTGTTCTGTATAAATAAAACACTGATTGGCCAGTGGCCAGGCAGGAAGTATAGGCGGGACAAGGAGGAGAAGAATTCTGGGAAGTGGAAGGCTGAGTTAGAGACACTGCCAGCCGCCATGATGACAAACAACATGTGAAGATGCCGGTAAGCCATGAGCCATGTGGCAAGGTATAGATTTATAGAAATGGATTAATTTAAGATATAAGAACAGTTAGCTAGAAGCCTGCCACGGCCATACAGTTTGTAAGCAATATAAGTCTCTGTGTTTACTTGGTTGGGTCTGAGTGGCTGTGGGACTAGCAGGTGACAGAGATTTGTTCTGACTGTGGGCCAGGCAGGAAAACTCCAGCTACATAGAACAGCCACAATGTCAAGTAGACAAAGAATGTACACTAAGACACATACAACCATTCTAAGGAAATAAACATTTCTATGATATATATTTCAAATATAACAGTCAGTCAGTCCAAGCCACATTTTCAATGAGACTCATCATGTCACATGTAACATGCCAGTACAGCAACATTTTCCTGCTTTACTTTTCTCTGGTATATTTATATCTTTTTCTATGAATAAAACAAACTGAATAACAAGAAATTACAATTGAAATTCTGTTGCAGGATATTTATCACACTGTTATCCCCCAGATGGTATTTATTCCTTATCTTATTTTATTTTTTTAAATTTGGTTTTTAAAAAAGTTCCTTTTTTTCATTTCATATACCAATCCCAGTTCTCCCTCCCTCCCCTTTTCCATCCTCCCCCACTTCCCCCAATCCCATGCCCCAATCAACTCCTCAGGAAGGGTAAGGCCTCCCTTGAGGAGTCAACAAAGTCAGGCATACTAAGCTGAGGCAGGACCAAGCCCCTCCTCCCTGCATCAAGGCTGAGCAAGGTATCCCCAGCAATACCACTATTGAGCATATACCCAAAAGATGCTCAATCATGCCACAAGGTCACTTGCTCAGCAATGGTCATAGCAGCATTATTTGTAATAGCCAGAATCTGGAAACAACCTAGATGCTCCTCACTCAGAGAATTGATAAGGAAAATGTGGTACATTTACAAAATGGAATACTATTCAGCAATTAAAAAAATGACATAATGAAATTAGTAGGCAAATTGATGGAACTAGAATCATCCTGAGTGTAGGTAACCCAGACCCAGAAAAACAAATACAGTATTTACTCCCTTAAATGGATATTAGACATAGATGGCGTTATTTACTGGAAAAAAAACCTGCTTGTAGTTGTGTGGCTCGGCTCTAGCACACATCCTTAGTCCAAGAGCTTTCTGCTTGACTATTGTAAACGGAATTAAATAAAGTCAACTATAGGTCAAGAGGTAGAGCAAGCAAACAATTGAAGCGAACATAGGATTATTAGGAAAAAATCATAGAGACTAAGAGGGAGTCAGGAATTAGGGAAATACACAGGAAGTAGAAGGGAGAGACACTGAATTCGTGGTTAGAAATGGTGGAGAAAGACAAGAAAGCCGCTGGGACTTTGCCCGAGGAGGAAGGTCAGCTGGGTGCTTTCTCTGCTCCTCTGAGCTAGCAGGCTTTCACTCCAGTCTCTGGCTCCTGAGTCTTTACTGTTAAATCGAACGATTGAGATTTTGTTAAAAACAACAAAATTCTATAAAAGCTTTATGTTTATAAGTGTATAAATGAATATTTTTAAAAATATAAATATGGATATTCATATATATTTTATTTGGCTCCTTAACACAAAATACATATGCAGGGATATGTCAACCCACACATGTTCTTACATATAAAGCATATTTCTGCATATATATAGCTTTATGCTATGGACATACAAGTAAGTGTATGTATGCATATATGCACATAAACATACACACATACAGAAACATACACAATCACACACACACATATATACACATACATATGCACACACAGTTGTACAATATAGTGAGCCTGCTCTGATTTCCTATTGTCACTCAATCCAGTATTGTCTTCTCAGATCAGAAAGTGGGAATAAAGGTTGAAATCAGGGGCATCATACGACACTGGGTAAAACTACATATCTGACATCTCTAAGTCACATTTGGGTATAGACAGTCCCTTCTGAAAACAAAGTCTTTTGTTCCCTTACTGTACCTGTTTCGGGGCCTGCTTGTACTGAGAGTGTTCTCTGCAGTCTGTACATTTGTGATTTATGTTGGTCATGCTAGGTCACACAAGAAAAGAGATGTGCAGTGCAAACAGTGTTGAACTTACAATCAGCATTCTGAAAATGAAGTTTCAACTTGAACAATTACCAATTGTAATTTTTGCAAGTAATTTTAAATGTTTCAGCTTCAGTTTCTATTATAAAATGTTATCTGCCTCTCAGTATAATAAGTAGGATGACTGAAATAAAGTACATGGAAGAAAAATAAGCATTAGACAGAATACATAGAATACATATTCATTGACAAAGATCCAGATTTATTAAGTGAAGGGACTCTAGCCAAGCCGAGCATGGCAGGCATGGCTCTGGCAGTCCTTGCCCCTCTTTCCCATTCCCTCAGCCTTGTTAAGAAATGTTATAGTACATTCCTTTTTATTTATTTTTTTTTTTTTTTTTGGTTTTTCGAGACAGGGTTTCTCTGTGTAGCTTTGCGCCTTTCCTGGAACTCACTTTGTAGACCAGGCTGGCCTCGAACTCACAGAGATCCGCCTGGCTCTGCCTCCCAAGTGCTGGGATTAAAGGCTGCGCCACCACCGCCCGGCCTATAGTACATTCCTAAAGCTAGCCACCAAGGTCTATTCCTTTATTTGGCCACTTCTCCCTCTTATGGCTCACTACCAAGGTCCAATTATCAAAGTATTGCAGTCCAGATATCAAAAGCCACCCACTTTGGCTTACTTAATTAACATGGCTAATTAACACTAAGCACCTCATCCTAACACAGGGCTTCTCCTTGTACCCTTATAAACCACCATTTTCCTATGTGCCACATCTGTCTCCTCTCTATCCGGAGACAATCCCCAGTTCCCTTCACCTCTCCCTTTATCTCTATCTCCTGTGTTTGTCTCTTGTTTCCTGCCCTCTGTCCCTCCAGGGCAAATAAATCTCCTTTGTGCTGAGAACATGGTCTTGGGTGTCCTGAGCCAATATTTTTCCTTTCATATGATTCTGTAACTAGGATATAGGCCTATAGAACCCCCTGCTCACCACCACCACCCCATTCCCCAAGCCCAGTTCTTGTCCATTCTGATCTCCAGGTTCCAGCCTTTTCCTTCTAATAGCAGGTAATTAGTGACTTTTCCCCCTTCAAACTTCTTACATTCCTACCTTCCTGATAGGCACATTTCACTCCATTCCACATGGCTGACAAAGTTTCCTTTCACTTTTGGTGGTTGTACTGGCAGACTCCTGAGCTCTCCTCCCCTGAAAATCCTGTCCACAGGTCCTGGATTAACCTTGCACCCACTGGGGTCCCTCTCTTGGTGACAGAGCCTAGGTAAGGACCCACTCTCTCCCACAGATCTCTGTTCTAAGCCTCTGGAGAGACATGAGGACTCAATCTCTCAACTTTGGCTCACCTGCCCCCACTGGTGATAAGAAGGCTTCCTTCTCCAGAAACACTCACATTAACACTGTACTTTAGCACCCAACAGTAACTTTGGTGTCTGCATGTATCTCTGCTTTCCCCTCTGTCTGCTCCAAGTCCTCTGTGTGACTCCTACACTCTCGGAACTTTTCAAGATCCTGTTGTCAGCTTTTTCATCATGTCCTGTCCTATTTAACCCTCCTCATGCTTCAGAATAGGTACCACATACCAAAGTCAAATCAAGACCAGATAAACTATTTAAATAGACCAATAACCACTAAGGAAATAGGAACAGTCTTTAAAAGTCTCCCAACCAAAAAAAGCCCAGGATGAGATGGTTTCAACACAGAATTCTACCAGATTTTCAAAGAAGAGTTAATACCAATACTCTTCAAATTGTTCCACGCAATAGAAATAAAGCTTATTTTCATGCTAAAAGACGTCCAATCAAAACTTCAACTCAGACTTTAAGGCTCAAATAACAAGGATAAAGCTGCAAGTCCTAATCTTACAAAAGCTCTACTAACTTATAAACCGTACAAGCTAATAATCCAGTTGCCTTGTAAATAATTAAATTATTTAATGTGTCCATAACTACATTGTAGTCATGATTAATTACTGAAATAGGCTTTCTTTAACCTCGGTATGTGTTTTCAAGGTTATGCCTAAAATCAGGTATACTTAATAGATACTTGGTCCTCATACTCCTCAGAGATCTGCTGAATTTGGCATTTAAATGTTCAATAAAACTTCCCACAATGAAATAAGGCACCCTCCTAACAAAAAATTTTAAGGCCTCCAAAGAAAAACAGCTGTAACTTCCGTAACAACTCTGCCTAGACTTTGGTAACGCTAACCACTGAGTTACATTGCCCTCATGCCTCATCTCTACAAAAAACCTACACAAACTTTGGACACTTTTAGATTGACCACTGTACTCTGCCTTGTCAAAGTAATGTCGGTTTTCCCATGTTCTTCCTCTATAGGAAAAATTCCTCAGGGCTGAATCTGACAACCAAGGGCCTGCTGCTCTTGTCTGACATCTGAAAACTGACTACTGCCTCGGCAATGAGCCTCAAATGCCTGTCTAGGTAAGTACCTGTCATTTTAGTTGATACAGAAACCATTTAAACTATACTTACTACTCAAATTTATCCTTCACAGATCTCTGATGACTGTAGCTTTAACAGCAACAAACACTCAGTCCATTTCACATATACAGTTTACTTTGCTGACAGGCTTCACACTAAGAAAGAATTAAGTTTCTGAAGGTAATGAAAACAGACAAGTAAGTTATGTCAGTCAAATAAAATGAATGATACAAGGTATGCAGGTCTAAGATAGGTCCAAAGTTATGACAGTATATGTTAAGGTCTGAAAATACAACAGTTTAAGGAAGTCATCAAGGTTTAAGAAAGTGATTTATGAGTAGGAGAAAGTAATTTAAGGTATATGAAAAGTTATGTCACATTTCTTTCCTTTTCTGTATACTATGGTTGGGGTCTGACTCACCCTTCTTCCTCACCCGTAGTTAGAGTACACAACCAGTCGTCCAGACCCCTCCAGACTCCTTCCTTTACTTGTTCTTTTCAAGGGTTTTTCTCCTCATTTCCTCATGTCCTATTCCCTTACTCTTGCTTTTTACCCTGACAATAGTTCCCAGGACATCCCTGTGTCCCCCTGAAGTGTGAATCTATTTAGTCTTATTAAATAAAAACTCAGAGTAAGATATGGAGGGTGAAAGCTGAAAGAACAGAGAAGCAGAACAGCCAACCACTAAAGACTTCTTATCTCTATGAAATCTCAGACAGAGTAGGGGTGATCCTGTCTCTGTCCACCTTATATTTCTGTCTCCACCTCCCTAGTGCTGAGATTAAAAGTATGAGCCTCTCATGTGCTGGGATCACCACTGCCTGGCTCTGATTCTCTTTTAGACTGGATCAATGTCCTGTGGCCCATGGTGGCCTTGAACTCCTGATGTTCCTGCTTCCTTCTCCCATGTGCTGGGATTAAAGGTATGGCCTCTATGGTTAACTTGTGGCTAGCTCTGCCCTCTGATCACTAGGCAAATTTATTTGTCAGAACACAAATAAAATATCCTATAACATCCCACCTCCTCCTCCTTTCCTCAGCCTCCATTTGTACACTCTCTCCCTCTCCAGAATCCCCAAACCCCTCATATTCTCTGCCCAATTTTCTAGTCCGTCCCACTGTCTGCAATGCCATCACCCCTTCTCTCTCTAAGCATTATAAACTCCTCTTTACCATACTCAAAGACCCTTCTGCCTACATCTCCAAATCATAATACTCCCTACCCTTAACCAGCCTCTGCCTGGACCTCAAACCCATCAATTCTTTGACCAACCTCTTCATCCTGCAATACTTCCAAACTAGCAATCAAAAACCTAATGAAACCTTCTACCTAGTCCAGGACCTTGCTCCATTAACCATTGTCCTTAACACCCTTAAGTGTCTAACCCTTAGAATATCCTCTCCATTATCCCTGACACCACCACTCTCTTTTCAGTTCTAAATCTTAAAAACACTTTCTTCTCAATGTTCCTAGATGTCCACTCCCAAGACCGTAGATGGATTTTATCTTTCCGTAGATGGATTCTGATAGTCAACAATCTGGACAACGGAACTGAACCCTTCTTCCCAAACAATTTGGAGACATTCCCCACATTTTTGGCCAGACACTCTTGCAGATTTTACCTGTCTCACACTCCCCTGCTTTCTCCTCCTGCCTGCTTCAGTATATAGATAACCTCCCCCTTTACAGCCCTTTCCTCTCTAATAGTCATGACTTTTAAGATCCACAACTTTTTTACTTTCCTCCAGGCTACCCTACTAAATAACTCATAACAACATACCTAACCCTCCTGCAACATAGATACTCTCTTAATCCCCCCTTTTTGTGTTTATTCTCACCTGCTTATTCCTGTTCCTTCATGATTGCCCATTGCCCACAAACCTCATCTCTCTTTTCACACTTACTTTTCCACTGCTTAAGTGATTGCCACACATCCACATCCAACTGACTGCCCTACATTCATTAACCATACAGATATCCTTAGACATCAAAACTCTGAACAAATCTTACACTCCCAATTACAAGACATAACTAAACTTAAGTCTTCTTCTCTCTGACACAAACACACACCTTAATGGCCAAGCTCTCACCTGGATCAAGGTCATTCTACAAACCCACTTTCTCCTCAACTTCACTGATACCTCCTTCAATGCCTCCCACTCCTTTCTATTCACCTACCTTCAAGTAGAAAGTTCCTCCACTAGTCATACTCCCTCTTGCCATTGATACCCAGCTACCAGATCCCCATCCTTGATACTGACTACCAATTTCACTTTGGGAACCAAACCCAAGTTCTCACAACCCAAAAGCCTGTTATAGAACATCCCTTTCACCATTTTCTAAGAGGCTCCCTAATCATCCGCATTCCCAAAATGTTTCAAGTTCAGAACCTGCCTAAACATCCCAGGGGAGACTATTCTGATATAAGGGAAGCCTCTTAAATTATATTGTACTCAACAGAACCAGACCCTGCTCTCAGATAACAATTGTCCCTCAAATAATCTTTTACAGCCAAACTAAATTTTCCTGGCTCCTCTCAAGAACTCTCAAGCAGACTCTAGATAAGTACTCCTGCCAACCAACACCCTAAGTTTTCCTGCCTATTGCCTATTTCTGTGGATGAAATCTCTTCCTCCTTTTCTGTTCTTGGGACTCCTCTTCCCAACTATCAGGACCATGAACCTAAAAGTTTCAAAGGTACATCCAAGGTAATTTTTTTTTCTAAACTCCTTAACTTTACCTCTGTTCCTAGGTTATCTGTCACAACATATTTTAAATCAACTGCAGCCTATACCAGCAACTCCAGAGCCAGTCCAAGCTGTTTCCTCAGAATCTACATCCTTTTCCAGCCTCTGAAACCACAATTCCTTAGCTTCATATGGTCCCACAGCACCTGGATGTGGACTGATAAAGCCTATACTTCCTAATCTTTAACAACAAGCCAGCTTCCTTGGGTTCCCTAACAATTATGCCCTAACGTCAGTCAGAAGCAATCAGAGACAAAGCCCACTTACCTAACATCCAGTGACCCAATAATAAAACAAAAAGAGGAGAATGAAGTGACTGGCCAGCTCAAGCATGGCAGTATGACTCTGGCAGGCCTTGCCCTTCCTCCATGCCATCTGTCTTGCTAAAACTCATTAGATTACATTCCGAAAGCTACAACCAAGGTCTAGTCCCTTATTTGGCCACTTTCTCCTCCTGAGGCTGACTACCAAGGTTCAGCTATCTAAGTACTGAAATCCAGCAACCAAAAGTTCCCTTTGGCTCACCTAATTAACATTCCCAATTAAAATTAAACATCTCATCCTAACATGGGGTCTCCCCTTGTAGCTTTATAAACTACCATTTTTGTATAGGCCATGTCTGTCTCCTCTCTATCCAGAGGCAGTCCTTTATCTCTCTGGGATAAATACCCCTGCCCACTTTCCCTTGTTCCCTTCCCCTTCTCCCTTACCCTCTATCTCATGTCTTTGTCTCTTATCCCTGCCCTCTGTCATTCTAGGGCAAGTAAATCTCCTTTGTGCTGAGAACGTGGTCTACCCTGAGCAGATACTTTTCTTTCATTAAATATTTGTAAAATATATGGAACAATGATTGTCTAGTTACTATTTCCATTCAATGCAGCTTTGGTATGAGTTTGTTCCACTGTGGAGACTAGATACCGGGTTTTTCCAGATGCTTCTTTGAGTGTCCGTCTCTAGCATATCAAAGGTAGTGTAATAATCATTCTTTCCCTTCCTGCCATCTTGTTCTCATAGTTCTGTCTTCACCATAACACAGAACTTTTCTTAGCCAGCTGCTCTTTTCTCTGTCACCTTCCCTGTTAGCAAGCTCCTTTTAACTCTTGCTTTTTATTAAACCCCTTAAGTCATATATGTACCCTTATGCTCTCCAGAAGACCTCTCCTAGAGCTGTCGCACAGGTTCTAAATGAAGATGGGACAGGTAAATCAACCATACTGAGGGTGTCTCATTTACAGCCCCTCTTAGCAGGGCAGTGGTGCTGATACTTGGAAACCTGACAGACCAAAAAGTATCAGAACAAATGTACAAAAACCAAAACTTTTAAAGTCCCTGTAATGGCTTAAGAAAAATAAAAGAATGCAGAAAGGGAAAACTAAAACCACATGATATTTGTTCTTAAAAGAGAAAGGAAAGAAAAATAAAGCAAAGTTTGAAACTGCTTAGTAGCAAATGGCTCTTTATAAATGGCACTCTCCCAGGATATGTTTATGTGCATTCTCTACTCAACTTCAAAAACAAAAGATAGCTTTTCATGTTTTTGAAGTCAGATGGGTGCTCGGGAATGGTTAGAGTGTGGCCAGAAGCACTGCTCACACTTTGTTGTGGTGGTTGGTTTAAAAAAAAAAAAAAGGACGTAAAAAGGCTTGAGGATAACACATTAAAATAGTTGAGGGTATTTTTTTTTCTTAAAAGAATTGTATAGGATCCTCCAGTTTCCACCCCACAGGAGCAAAAGAATAAGAAATTAAATATGGCACCTTGAATCACAGTCAGAAAGGTCAATGATACAGTTTCAAATTAACAAATAAACATAGAACATCTAGCTGGAAGTTATAGTTTGCTAATAGCCTTCCTGTCTTGAAGTAAAATACCTTTCAGGGTGTACAACACACACAAATGCAAAAGCATTATGGTTATATAGGTATGGGAGTCTGTCTGGAAAGAATTCCTGGAGTGAACCCAGGAATTATGAAATTACAAAACATGGAGGCAAGACCATTAAAAATGTACATTGAGACAGAGAAAATTCAAAGATTTGAAAGAAACACACAGGCAAAAAAGCAAGATGAGCAGCTAGATGAAGGTGTATTAGACAAACACATTTAACACAGTTCTCTCAGTGCTACCATAGAATGCACTTTGTGCAGTGGGAACTTATTATTGGTATCCTTCAACAGTTTTTCAAGTAGATACTGTCTCTGTTTTCAAGGTAGGGATGCACTATGTTCTCTCCTGTCATTCTGAGGTTAGTTGCCTCAGAGATGCCTGTAACTCTAGCTCCAGTGAAATCTGTCATCCCTTTATGGCTTTCTAGGCACTGCATTCATGTGATATACACACTCAGACACACACACACACACACACACACACACACACACACACACACACTAACATTTGCTCACACACAAAAACACACAATTAAAGGTAAATAAATCTTTACAAATAAAAATAAGATGGCTGTGTGTGACCATGAATATTCTGATTTAGTATTTATGCAGTTCCCATAAAATGATTTCTCATATTGTAAATACACAGAATACAACTTAAATTTTACATAAAATCAATTTTATGAAGAAAAGGAAACACAACCTAAATGTGCTACTGAATAAACATCAGATAAAGATTTCATAGCTTGCCATCTGATTAAAAATAAAAGCACAAGTACATTGTGTGGGGGAAAGATTCATAATAAAGTAACCCCACATCAATGTATATGTTTCTATAATTTTCTAACAAATATCATTTCATATCAATATGGATGGGCTAGAACAAATGGCTTGTGATGGCACAAGCCTATAGTCCTACTACTTGGGAAGTTTGAGGGTAGCTAATGTAACATCACAAGGAACTTTCTCTAAAAACTACAATAAGTAAATAAGGAAAATTTAAAACAAAGCACTAAACAACCATAGGAACCAAAAAACAAAAAAAATGAAACTAACAAATTAATGAAGAATGAAAAATGAACATAATGTTATTTCCAGCACTAGAAAGATTCTGTGTAACTTCATTTAATGGACCTGTTATTCTATTATTGTATCTTTGTGTTCACGTAATGATGTTTGATTAAAATAATGCTGAAAATGCCAGTTCCTCCTAGATTCAAAGTCTTTGCTCGGTATTTCCTCTCTTAGAACACTCATTCCCCCAGATAGTCACACACACAATTTACTCATGCACTGATTATAACAAAACTTGGAATTCTATTGTCTTAGACCTCAGTAGATGGGCCATAAGTTCAGCCACTATTGTAATGTCAGGTTCAAGCCTAATGACTGGACTACAACAGGTGTTAAATAACTATCTATTCAATTATTAAATTTGAAAAGCAAGAATAATATAGTAATATACATGTAAATTGGACTTCTGATAAATCTCTTTTAATATTTTTATTATTCTTTCATTGTGTAATATGTAAGTAAGTTTTCTCAGCAAAACCATCTATTCATAATCACCTGAGTTGTGAGTAGGGATAATATGTTGTGAACAATTATAGACAGATCTTAACATCTTATATTTTATATCCCAACTTCAGTTTCCCTCCCTCCTCTTCTCACAGTCTCTTTTTCCACCTCCATTCTGCTTACCCCACCTGGTTTTCCTCCATTTCTATTCAGAAACGGGCAGGCTTCCCATAGTTATCAACAAAAGACGGCTTATCAAGTTGCAGTATGATAACTAAAACAATCCCATACAGTAAAAGAACTTCCAGAGATATCACCATCCCTGATTGCAAACTCTTCTACAGAGTTGTAGTAATAAAAAACAGCATGGTATTGGCATATAAACAGACAGGTGGGACAATGAATCTAAGACACAGATGTAAGTCCACACTCCTATGGAATTTTGAATTTTGACAAAGAAGCCAAAATTATACAATGGAAAAAAAAAGAAAGCATCTTCAACAAATAGTGCTGGTGTAACTGGATGATGACATGTAGATGAATGCAAATAGGTCTGTATGTAACAAACCGAACAAAACTCAAATCCAAGTGGATCAAAATCCTCAACATAAATCTAGATACATTGAACCTGATAGAGGAGAAAGTGGGAGTACTTGAATGCATTTGCACAGGAGACGCCTTCCTGAACAAAACACCAATAGTGCAGGCACTAAGATTGACAATTAATAAATGGAACTTTATGAAACTGAAAAACTTCTGTAAGGCAAAAGACACCCATTCGGACAAAATGACAACCTACAGAATGGGAAAAGATCTTCACCAACCCCACATTTTATAGAGGGCTAACTTCCAAAATATATAAAGAACTCAAGAAACTAGAAATCAACAATCCTAATAATCCAATTAAAAATGGGGTACAAATCTAAACAAAATTCTCACAATAGCAATCACAAATGACCAAGAATTGCTTAAAGAAATATTCAACATCCTTAGACATTGGGAAAATGCACATCAAAATGACTCAGATCCCATCTTACATCTATCAGAATGGCTAAGATAAAAACCACAAGTAACTGTTCATGCTGAAGAGGATGTGGAGAAAGGGGAATACTTCACTGCTGGTAGAAGTGCAAACATGTACTTCTTTGAAATAATCCTTCTGTACACTGTGAATATGGATTACTGCCTTTGGTTAATAAAAAGCTGACAGGCTAGTAGCCAGGCAGGAAGTATAGGTGGGTCAGCCAGAAACAGAGGGCTCTTGGAAGAGGCAGAATGAGTAGAAAAGCCAGCCACCTAAGAAGCAGAACATATAGAAAATGAGGTAACAAACCAAGAGCCACATGGTGACACATAGATAAGAAATATGGGTTAATTTAAGTGTAAGAGTTAGCTAGTAACAAGTCTGAGATGTCAGCCAAGCATTTATAAGTAATATAAAGCCTCTGTGTCAGTTGTTTGGGAGCAGGCTGTAGGGACAGGAAAATTCCATCAACATTTTACAGCCACTTTGGAAATCAACATGGCAGTTTCTCAGAAAATTGGGAATTGATATATCTCAAGACCCAGCTATTCCACTCTTGAGAATATACTCAAAGGATGCTACATTGTACCACAAGGACACTCACTCAACTATGTTCTTATCAGCTTTATTTGTAATAGCCAGAAACTGGTTCTTAACTTCTAATCCACTATTTTCCCAATAATTCCCATTTTCTGTCACTTCATAAGCTCTATCTCCACTCTCACAATACATTTTTCGCAAGAATAAATTGAGTGGTTGTGGTGGTTTGAATAGGAATGGCCTGCACAGACTCACATGTTTGAATGCTGGGACTACAGGGAGCTGCATTATTAGTAGGTGTGGCCTTGTTGGAGGAAATGTGTCACTGTTGGGGTGAGTTTTGAGGTCTTATATGCCCAAGCTATGCCTAGTGAGGTATACAGTCTCCTTCTGCTACCTATGGATCAAGACATATCACTCTCAGCTCCTTCTCCAGCACCATGACTGCCTGCATGCCACCATGTTTCCCTCCATAATGATAATGAACTAAATCTCTGAAACTGTAAGTCAGCCCAATGAAATGTTCTCCTTATAAGAGTTGCCACAACCATGGTGTCTCTTCACAGGAATAGAAACCCTAAATAAGATAGTGGTTCTCTGTACTTCCTTTGACATACCCACACTATACTCTTAGGCAAGTGGGCATGCATTGCTGAACTGTAGGGGGAAGTTAAAGATTGGAGAACCATAGAAGCTTTCTTCCAAATGAACAACAATCTCTCTATTGTTAGGATCTCATGCATATGCCAGAGTTAATAGGATAAAATATGACTTCAACTCTCAGAACACTGGCTTCCTGACACAGAGTTGCTGCTGAACACATATAAATCCTCTGCCCTTTTAAAAACATTTGCCTCTTTAAGCTCATGAACATTTGGAACATTCCCTACAGAGTATACTACTGAAGCTCTGAAAGGCTGAAAACATGCCTAAGCAAACCTAAGGATACAGGCATAATGCAGCCAGGACAACTGTGCCATTTATAAGCCCATTTCATGAACAATTATAGTACTGATTCATAAACCAACAGTGGGTACCATAAGCACAATCTATTTGTATTTCATGATCATGGGGGACGTAAAATACTTCTTTGAAGCTGTGTGGTTACAATGTAAATCTATAACTAACATTAATGTTTTTGAGTAAAAAAAAACATTATTAAATCTCTTGTGTGCCCAACAAGATTTCATCACACAATTTCTCCTTGAGAAAATGTCATTTCTCATTTAATTATACAGTGTCATTTGTATCTGATATTTAATTTTCTAGGACATGTAACTTTAGTCTTTCAAAGTAAATAAGGAATTAAATTCTTAGTAGTGCACGGTAGAAATTAGAGAATGAAATGATAATGAAACACCAGAAATCAGATTCAGCACAAAATCTTTATAAGCTTCCTTATTTTCATAGCCATGGTTGTAAAATGAACTATCTGCAAAATATCTCTAAGTCTCTAGTAAATAAATAAGATGAGACTTTAAATTCTAGTGGCACAATTTAGAAATTACCAAAACAAAATGTACTGTATTTTTAACTCAATATACAGGAAAGAAAATGTTCCTTTCATTGTCTCACTCTTGAAAATCAAAAGATAAAAGAGAGCTGAGCTACATATTTTTAATAAAGTTAATAAAAGGAAAATGATAGTTGAAATATATATTTTGAATAAAGCATATGACAAAAAATGCTTCTTGTCCTAGAAAATACAGATGTTCTATTTTTAAAGAATTTTAATATGTGTGTGCATGCATGCATGTATCTATGTTCATATATGTGCATGCATCTGTTTGTTTGTCTGTATGTCTGTGATTGCAGGTGCCCATAGAGTCCAGATCACATTGATTCCCTTTGAGATGTAGGTACAAACACTGTAAGCCACCCAATAAGGGTGTTGAAAACAAATTTGGGTCCTTCGAAAGATCAGTATGCATTCTAAACATGTTATCTGTCTCTCTAGATCTTAAAAATTCAGTTTATATTTTTCAGTGGTAATATTTAACAACCATTGATACCATTGATTCCATTGATATACGCAATGTTTCTTAATTCTATAAATTGTTACTAGTCATGTCATACCCACAAAAATGTTTAAGTATGTTCTGTTATACTTATTATTTAGATGCTGTCAAACGAGATGTTTCAGGGTTGAAATACAATAATATAATGTATAACATAGTTACATCTGTATTTCTAATTGATATCTGATATTTTTATATGCAGCAATATATTATTTCTCACAGATTACATACTCTTAAAATTATGTGACTATTAGAAGATGTGTCTTCTTATTTGTAGGTTAAACACAATTGTGAGAAAAAACATATAATTTTAAAAATCAGGCATGTATTGGATAAATGTAACAATTAAGAAGTTAAAAACTATCAGAACTTAAGGATTTTTCTCACTAAATGTATTTGAGAGAAGAAAATTCATATTGACACAAAGAATTTTACCTTTAAAGATAAAGCAGTAGGCATCTCAGATTTTAAAACTAATATCAATACAAAGGATTACAATTACTAAAGAAGACCACATCTGGAACCTTCCATGACACCAGAATGAGTAAATTTCAACCTTATTTGAGGAGAATTCGGAGCAGCAAATCAAATCCAGTTTGTGACTTCCCTATCATAATTTCAAACTGAGTTAAGGATTGAATTTTCCTCTCAAAGTTAGAGAAGGCAATTTGAGATCTTTTCCATCAGATACAAAATCAGAACAGAAGCATAATGCATGACCTTTCCCCAGTAAACAGATGATAGTATTTACTGCTTTTAAGATCTAATTGAAATAATTACTTTTTTAAAAAGCTTTTATAACAGGCACATGTAGACATGCAAACTATAATGTTAACATTGACAGTTATCTAAGAGTGATCTATCAATGGGATTCCTTCATATGGACCCTGTTTATTTCTGATTTAATTGTGTTGAAAAAGTCACAACTAAAACCAACTGAGTTAAGCAAAAGCTGTTGGAGGCAACTTACAAAGAAAGCAATACTTTGACCACTTAAACTAGTAATTACTTGGATTTCAAACTGAACAAGCTTTTTTTTTTTTTCTACATGAAAGAAATATTAACTCAGTACAGATCAGGAGAGGTGAAGAAGAGAGAGAATTTAGGGAAGTCTTGCAGGATTTTAGAAGGTAATGTGGTTTCATGATTTATAAGCTGATATCATAGTTTACACTGCCTTTCCATCTCCAAGGGACCATGACTTTCTGAATTCTTGATGGCACCATTAAGCAGCTGTGCAGTCCTCATTGTGGAACAAAAATGCTCATGCAGGAACACTGGAATTAACTGTGGAGAATACAAATTAGCGAACCAATTTATTCCTCACACCAACATCACAAACAAATATTGATGGCTTCCTGCAGTGTAATACATCCTTATTCATTGCTTTGCAACTCACTCAGAGCTTCTCCATTTTCTCTTCAATGCTTCTAAACAGGTGATTCATCCTACACTTCTCAAAATATTAGTCTGCTTATAGTCTTCAGAAAACGCACAAATTGCTCATCATTACAGAGGTACCACAATGGCATTCCCTAGAAGTTGTTATTCTCTCCCAATTTATTTTCTTCTTAACTTTTGAATGTTTTATTTCTAAGAAAAAGAAAAGAAGGGCTGCATTTTTACTTGGAAGTTATGTTGAGGTTGTTTGTTGGTGACAGTATCTTTTTGATAACTTAGGTTTGTAAATTCATCTTTCTTGCCTGGAAATGTTAACCGTTTACATTAAAAATCAATATGCAAAAAAGTGCTTTTTCTTCCTCTTTGGCATGATTGGTGATGCTTTCCTTGGCTACGGAGTCAGTTGCAATATTAATCACAACAGCAAGGTCCATTTTTCATCTAGAGTGATAATGGGATTGAGAAAATATAGTCATTTCACTCAGAGAGTTTTGTAAGCTTGATTCAAGTTGCCAACATTCTTATATTATGAAAAAGAATAGGAACCAGAAATATGTACTATATTGATTATTCTGGGCCATATATTTCATTTATGTCAGAGTGGCTTTTGAAAATTGGTAGACACACCACAAAGAAATAAAATGACACTAAAAAGGAATAAAGCAATTTACTCAAATCAACTAACGAGGTAGGCTGAAC
Organism: Peromyscus eremicus; assembly: GCF_949786415.1. Classification (NCBI taxonomy): domain Eukaryota; kingdom Metazoa; phylum Chordata; class Mammalia; order Rodentia; family Cricetidae; genus Peromyscus; species Peromyscus eremicus. The sequence goes on along the minus strand of NC_081418.1, from coordinate 116,667,741 downwards.
AGTATCACCAGCCTTAGGAGTGTACATGCACATTCTAATAGAAAATATTATCTTTATTTGAGAATGCTAAGACAGAAGTTTGGGGATGGACACTTCATACCTTGCACTCCCAGTTTCTTTTTTAAAATTTATTTTAACACATGTACTTGTATATGTGTCAGTGTATTTACGTGTGAGAGAAGCATGCCAATGTCAACAGAAAGTGTATGCATCTCTGGAGCAGAGTTATAGGAGGCTGTGAGACACCCTGCAGAAGCACTTGCAAGTGAACTCAAAGCTTCTGCAAGAGCAGCATAAGATCTTTGTGACTTCATCTCTCTACCCCCTCTCTCAGTTTCCTATTGATCGAACATAATTCACAACTCTGAATGAATTTCACACTGGAATCACAAAAGAATCTATTAATGTAACTGTATCATTGATATAAATACTTATCTTCAGAATGATACCAGCCATATTGGTATTTTTGCTAATGTATATCCCCACTCAAATCTCACTTTGCAGTGTTATTCTGTTCAAATTCTCATTAAATATGCCATACATATTGATAAACTGATAATTAGTTTTAGTAAAGTTCAAGTTATACCAATCAAAGTTTGGTACTCATAAGTTCCTTGAAACATATATTAACTTTATAATAAAACACTTTCCTTTTTTATAATTCAGTAATTGCCACTTAGATAGAAGAAGGTAAAGTTTCATGATGTTCCAAAGGCTCACCTGTACTCAGAAGACTGAGACATCTGTTTAGAGTGGCATATACTATTAATTGTGCATTGATAAAATTCAGGGAAATATTGACTACAGTATCTTCTAAAATTATCAAAATGCCAAGTTCAAGTGCCTGTATTTCTCATACCATGTTTGCCAAAAAATTATTATAAAATAGTGATATAATTTCATTAATGTCAGCAATACTTTTGAAAGAAACCACAAATCATACTTGAAATAATTAAATGTCATACATATAAAGCCAATATTAGGGGGCCCTTATGGTAGGAGGATAATAAGACATATATAACACATTTGGCACTGGAAAACTATGTTTCTGACCATTGCATTCTACATATTATGCTATGGCACTTTAGGCAAGCCACCTAATCTCTTTCAGACATGCAAATTTAACAGTACCAAATACGATATAGAACATTCCAGACAGTCATTATATAATAAAATATAATTTAAAAATTCATCACAAACTATAAAACACATACATGTGTAAATCATCGTTCACTTGAGTATTAGGGAAAAAAAAAACCTTAATATGCATGTAGCCAACTTTTAGTGTCTTTCTCAAATTCTCCAGGAACAGCCACTTCCTCCTCCCAATAAAATACCTTTGCATGTTAATAGTAATGTACCACAGATGTGAATGCCAGAATAATGAGGAGGAAAAAAAAAAACTGAAATTGAGCCTTGCCTTAGTAGGTTTCTATTGCTATGATAAAACACTAACCAAACTAACTTGGGAATAAAAGGATTTGTTTCAGGTAGTCAAGGCAGGAAGGAACCTGAAAGCAGGAACTGAAACAGAGGCAAGTGGAGGGTTACTACTTCTGGCTTGCTCCTCCTGTTTTCTTTTTCTTTCTTTTTTTTTTTTATTTTGCAATACAATTCAGTTCTACATATCAGCCACGGATTTCCTTATTCTCCCCCCTCCCGCCCCCCTCACTTTCCCCCTAGCCCACCCCCCATTCCCACCTCCTCCAGGGCAAAGCCTCCCCCGAGGACTGAGATCAATCTGGTAGACTCAGTCCAGGCAAACAAATTAGAAGAAAACAATAAAGTCCTCCTGTTTTCTTATATAACACAAGACCACTTACTAAGGGATGTCATTGCACACAGTGGGCTGGGCCTCTCACATCATATATTAATCAAGGAAATGTTCTACAGACTTGCATACAGGCCAAGGTTATGGAGCATTTTCTCAATTGAAGCTCTCTTCTCTATCATGGCATTATCTTATGTCTAGCTGGCAAACAACACCAAAACAAACAAGTAAGCAAACAACAACAACAAAACCAACTAGTGTAAGCCTTAAATTAAGCATCCTTTCACATGTAGGCACATTGTGTATAAACAGTATCTAATTGTCCTAATTACATCATCTCTCTTGATCTGAATTTCTGTATATGTAAAAATATAAGGAAAAATAAAAAATCAGGGGAGAGAGATGGCTCAATGGTTAATATCACTGGTTGCTCTCACAGAATACCTGAGTTCTATTTCTAGGCCCAACATGGCAGATCAAATCTATCTGTAACTCCAGTTCCAGAGGATCCATCCAATAACTTCCTCTGTTCTCTAACCACATCAGGAACACACAGGGTGCATAGACATACATGCCTGCAAAACACTCATAAACATAAATGTTTTAAAATATTTTTAAAGCATGTATTTATGGCTGTTGAATATGATACTAGGAAATAATATGGTAATGTGAATCTTTTGCTAGGCAACTGGGAGCTATAACTCTGCTGAATTCTTGCTGATTGGAAAACAACTAAAACTCACTAATGATCTAATATTTGCTATATCTTCTGATGTGTTTTGGTCATGAAAACCACAGCACAGCAGCTGTTGAGATTACTTCTTTTGTGACTTCCTTCTTTGAAGGTTATTTCTAATCATAACAAACTTATACAACATGGACAGTGGTGGTGGTTAGCATTGCAACTCTATGTCCTAGACTGTGGACAATCTATGATAAAGGTACTATGCTGCATACTTACAACATAAAGGCTGACAAGATGTACATATCTTCTAAAGACTGAAATAGTTTCATCTTGTCACTAGTAATAACTATACTTCCTAAAACACAGATATTATATATATATATAATAACATGCAAATATAATTCATTAATTAGTACACTTTAAAATTACATTCATATCAACAATGTCTTTAAAGCACTGTTTTATAAGTAAAGAAGCTGCTTCACAGAAATATTAAGTAATTTCTTTAATTTTATTTTTTTATTAAAAGTACATTTTTTCATGCAGTATATTCTAATTAATTTCCCCCTCCCTAAACTCCTCCCAGATACTTTCCCCCTGCCCCCACCAAAATCCATACCCTTTATCCTTCATTAGAAAAAAAAAAGGCATCTAGAAAAATAATAATAAAATGAAACTGGTACAGGACAAAACATACAGAAGAAAAAGAAAAGTAGCCAAAGAAAAAGCACAAGAAACACAGAAACAGAGACACACACATACATATAAACAGAAATCTCATCAAAACACAAAATTAGAAAGCATAATATAGACACAAAAGGCCTATAAGGTAAAATACTCTTCTGCCTCCTACTACTAATAATAATAGAAATAGAAAATAAATAAATAAAGAAGTTCCAAAATGCCATTGAGTTCATTTCATTAGCTTTCTAATGATGGACATGGGGCCTGACATTAAGTGAGCCTTGAAGAAAATCATTTTATTGTGAATGGTTATCAGTAAGAGATAGCTTCTGTGTTAGGGATGGAGGCTTCTTTTCGTTTCCTCGCTCAGTGCTGGGAACCCAACTGGCTTAGACCTGTGCATGTCCTGTGCATGCTGCCACAGTCTGCGAGTTCATATGTGGAATGATCCTGCTCTATTTAGTATACATTGTTTTCTTCAGTCTCCTCCATCTCGTCTGGCTCTTACACTCGTTGCTTCCTTTTCTGTGGCTTCCCCTAAGTACACAGGGGAGGGATTTGACAGAGAAATCAAGTTAGTACTGAGTGTTCCGTGGTCTCTCATTCTGCACATTGCTCAGTTGTGGACTTCTGTGTTTGTTCCTGCAGGAGGAAGCTTCTCTGATGATGTATAAGAAAGACACTGATCTCTAAGTGTACCAATCTAGTCTCAGGTTCTGAGCAGTGTCAAGGATGTATTCCATATCACAGAGTTGGCCTTAAATCCAATCAGATATTGGTTGTTTATTTCCAATGAGTATTAGGACACTATTTCACCAGTGCATCTTCCAGGCAGGTCCCCATTGTAGATTACAGGATTTGAACCTTTTTTCATTGGTAGCGTGCAGAATATCTTTCAGTACCATGAACAATAGTTCATATTGTTGATGTCTTCAGGTAGGCACCAGCTTGACTTCTTTATGTTCAAAGAGCTGTGAAAGTGTCCAGTGTTCAGCAATAAGACATTACCATCTGTTTGCATACAGCAACCAATAGCCTTGATAATAACTTGGTTTGATTGGGGGTTTCCATAGGACCCTGTTGGCCAACAATTTGATTAGATCTAACTCATTCTAAGAACTGTAGGTTTTACTTGGTGATGAGATATGTCTAGTTGGGGCTTTGTTAACGCCATTATTTGATAATTATATTAAAATTTCTTTATATGTATAAATTTTAAAAAGCTTCTATTGTATTCAGTTTTCATATAACCCTTCAAATGACTCTTAAATTAGTTTTCCCTCCTTGTAATCCCTCTTTTATTTCCCATAATTTCCATTTGATCATCTCTTTCCAGCTCACACCTCCACATCCAACCCTAACTTCCTAGTCTATTTCCCCTTCCTAGGGAGATACATCCTCTACCCTTTGTCCCTATGTCTGTGCTAAGCCTCTGTGGTTATACAGATTTGTAGCATGAATCTTAAAAGTTCTTATTAATAAAATCAAACCTGAGTCAGGTATTGGGGTGAATGCCTGAAGACCAGAGAAGCAAAACAAGCCACAGCTACCTCACCTCACCAATTCCTCAGGTGATCTTGTTTCCTCAGACTGGAAACTTCTCAGTCCTCATTCAGAATCTCAGCTGAACTGTGCTGCTCAAAGCCTAAAAGCTTAACCAGCCAAGTGCTACTAGTTTCCAGTCCTCACACCTTATATACCTTTCTGCTTTCTACCATCACTCCCTAGGATTAAAGGCTCGCTTTCTGGGATTAAAGGCATGAGTCACCATGCTTGGCTATATCCTTGAACAGATGGATTTCTGCCTCTGGAATGCTAGGATTAAAGGCATGAGTGCCAACATTTTCTAGTCTAAGTGTCTAGTGGCTTTTCTGTTCTCTGACCCCAGATAAGTTTATTAAGGTACACAATATTTTGGAGAACACAATACCACCACACAGATTGTAGACTGCTTATTGAAGACTCAACAGATAACATCTTTAGATAAGCAAATACATACTATATTAATATTTTTGGGGTCTGGGTTACCTCATTCAAGATGAAAATTTCTAGCTCCATCCATTTAGCTGTGAATTTTATGATTTTATTTTTTAACAGTTGAGTAATATTATAATCTGGAAATATACCATATTTTCTTCATTCTTTCTTCCATTAATCAGCATCTAGGCTGTACCAATTTCAGGCCATTATAAATCAAGTAGAAATGAACATGGTAGAACAAGTGCTCTGTAGTAGGATGAAGCATCCTTGGGGTATATGGCCTAGAGCGGCATACCTGGATCTTGAAGTAAATAAATTCTCATCTTCCTGAGGAATCACCACAGTGATTTTCATATTGACTGTTCTAGTTTTTACTCCCACAAGTGATGGATGAGGGTTTCCCTTACTTTGCATCGTTTCCAACATGAGCTCTCACGATTTATTGTTCTCTGCTATTCTAACTGCTCTAAGATGAGATCTCAAACTAGATTTGATTTCCTTTCCACTGATGACTCAGATGTTGACCATTTCTTTAAGTGCTTCTTAGCCATTTGTGTTTCTGCTTTTAAGAATACTCTGTTAAGATATGTACCCTATTTTTTTTTTTTTTTTTTTTTTTTTTGGTTTTTCGAGACAGGGTTTCTCTGTGCAGCTTTGCGCCTTTTCCTGGAACTCACTTGGTAGCCCAGGCTGGTCTCAAACTCACAGAGATCCACCTGGCTCTGCCTCCCGAGTGCTGGGATTAAAGGGGTGCACCACCACTGCCCGGCAAGATATGTACCCTATTTTTAATCGGGTTATTTATTTACTTGATCTTGAATTCTTCACATATTTTAAATATTAACCCTTCTTTGGATATACAGTTGGTAAAAACCATTTTCCACTCTGAACCCTGTCACTTTGTCCAAAAGACGGTATCCTTTTTTGTAAAGAGCTCTTAAGTTTCATGAGATCTCATTTATTAGTTATTGATCTTAGTGCTTATGTTAATGGTGTCCTGCACAGAAATTTTTTTTCTGTGCCAGTGCATTCAAGGCTATTCTTCACTTCTCTTCTATCAGATTCAGAATATCTGGTCTTACGTTGAGGTCTTTGGAGTTGGTTTTCATGCAGAATGATACGTATGGATCTACTTGTATTCTTCTACATGCAGCAATCAATTTGATATTTGCTGAAGATACTGCCATTTTCACAGGGTGTCTGTTTCTGTCTGTTTTTGCATTCTTTTCTGTTCTGACCATATAATCTAGTTTTTCCAGTTGTCTTGGAACGCATGCTCTCACACACGTAGACAGAACCTGCTCCTTGATTTCTATACTCACCTGTTTCCAGATAGCAATATTCTTTATGCATTAACCTTCTTTAACTGATTTTAGTGTTATCATCTGTTTGGGCTTGAATGTGAAAGGACTCCACAGGCTTATTTGTTTGAACACTTGTTCTCCAGCTGGTGATACTCTCTTGGAAAGTAGCAGAGCCTCCTGATGTGCGACCCTGCTAACAGACATAGGCTAATAGGGGAGGCCCTGAAGGTTGTGGCTCAGGCTCACTTCCTAAGCAATCTTCACTTGCCATTCTACAATGGTGGTAACAAGCTCAGTGTAGGATCCTGTCAAATGGAGTTGGCCTGGCCTCCAAACTGCTCTAGCTTCTACACCTTTCCCACCGTGATGAATTACCCCATTGAAACTTCAAGTCAAAATAAATGCTTCCCTGTTTAAGTTGTGTCAGTGAGCCCTTCGGACCACAGTGATGAGAAAAGTAGCCACCTGTAGTGGGTGTGGTGATATTTTATTTGTGCTTTGATAAATAAAGCTTGCCTGGAGATCAGGGGGGAAAGGCCAGCCATTTTAAGTAAACAAAGTCAGCCAGCATACACCCTTAATCTGATCACTTAGCAGGCAGGGTCTCTGTGTGTTTAAGGCCATACTAGGGAACAGAGCCAAGCATGGTGACACATGCCTTTAATCCTAGTACCAACCATAGAGACCTGAAGGTCTATATAGACAGACAGTGACAAGGAAATGAGGTAGCTGGGCTAAGAGCTAATGAGAGGGCAAAAAAACAAGGCATATAAAGGTGTGGGTAGACAAAAAGTAGCTCACATTTGGAAGCTGAAGAGCTGGTGAGGTAAGATTGGCTGGTGGCTATTCCTATTTCCCTGATCTATAAGGCTTTCACCTCTATATTTGTTTCTGAGGTTTTTTTTATTTAATAAGACCATTTAGAAATTCATCCACAAGTGAGCTTCTTGGTGTGATAAAACCAATTGCATAGTACATAGGCCTTCAGGAATAGTTTCTGCAAAGAATGTGAAAGAGGTGTCATACAGGCTAGAAAAGCGCCAGATACTGTAAGCAGAGATTAAGGTGTAATTCTGGAACCTGGGGAAAACCATTCTCCTAATAGACAGTAAAGACCAGATTCATGAGGCTTCTGAAGTAAAAAAAAAAAAAAAAAAAAAAAAAAAACTATCAAAATTGGACTATAGGCCAGACTTTCACATTCTTGCAAAGAACCTGGTTACATTCTGCCTCTACCGTGAAAAACTGAATAAGACAGAATTAAAAAGTAATGGACTAATTTGTTTGGCAGAATAAATTCAAGTCATCATTACATCCAAGTATAATTTCTGCTCATTACATTTAATTGATTTCATATTGAGATTTCAAAGCAAAACATATACCAGAACAATTTAAATACCTATATTCTGAAAAGAAAAAATATAGAAATGCCTGTAAATTTGTGGACAAGCTAGATGGAGACAAAGATGTAATTACTCCAGAGATCATTAGGACCATTAAAAAGAAAAACAGCATTTTGTACAGAGACAATGGGAAACGTACCTTCATGGTAACACTCTACCCACTGAGGAATCAAGAGCCTAGATACAAACTCATCTGAAAGATTTTCATTTGAAGAGTCCCTGCAACGTACAGTGCTTGAGGCTAGCTATATGGGTGTGCTTTGCCTAGAACATGTTTTTTTTTTCTTGTTCAGAAGGTAGCAGCCATGGTAGCAAAGGTGAAGGAGAGCCAGGTTACAGCTCCAGCTAGAGACAGACTTGAAAACATCCACATTGTGCTGGCTGTGCAGCCATGTAGACTTGAAGAGTTACAGAGTCATCTATGTTTGTATTAGGACAAGAGAAGAAAGCTGATAAGGTCAGAAGGCATTCCTTGAGGAGATGATCTTGGAGAGTGATATGTTCCTGTTTGAAGGTAAAACTGAGAGAAACTCATTATATGGAGATGACAAAAACGTGGGACAAAAAATGCTGAGTAAAGTTGCAGGAAATGAGCAGAGCTGGTCCAAGAGTGTATTCATGTGTACTACAAATAGTTAGACCTCAATAGTGGTGGTAGCCAAGCCCACAAGAGCTCAATGATGCTATGAAGATATGACTAAGCTGTGCCATAAGCCTGCTAAATGCCATGATATTCAGCTTCTGTTATAGACTGACTATATACTCAAAATGTGAACCAAAATAAATGCCTGTTTCCTTGTTTCTGGGAAGCACACATTTATGATAACAGATAAAGTCAATTGTGTTGATATTTTATTTGTGCTGAAATGTGGTGATATTTTATTTGTGCTTTAATAAATAAAGTTTACCTGGAGGTCAGAGGAAATAGCAAGCCATTTTAAGTAAACAAAGAAGTCACACAGCGGTAGCACATGCCTGTAATCCTATCACTTAGCAGACAGGATCTTTATGTGTTCAAGGCCATACTAGGGAAGAGAGCCAAGCGTGGTCACACACACCTTTAATCCCAGTCCCAACTATAGAGACTGGGTGGTCTGTACAGACAGACAGAAAGTGACAGAGCTGTGTAGGAAGAGGAAGTGAGGTATCTTGGCTAAGAGAGCCAATGAGAGGGCAGAACAACAAGGCAATAAAGTCGTGGGTAGACAGCAAATAACTTGCATTTGGATGCTGCAGAGTTGGTGAGGTAATGTTGACTGGTGGTGTTCTCAGATCCCTCTAAGGCTTTCATCCCTATATTTGACTCCATGTTTTTTTTATTTAATAAGACCATTTTAGAAATTCGTCTACAATCAATGGCAATAAGCAGTATAGATATAAGAAGTAGGATACACCTTAATACAGTGGAGGACACCCAATAAATGATCATGGCTCTATGTTTTGAACTATGGCAAAATCTCAGTCATCAGCATTCATCTAACTCATCTGTACTCTTGTGGCAATGTGAGGATAAACACTCCAACAGCTGTTGTGCAGACTTTGATGGAATACTTTCTACCCTTCCCTACTATTTGTCGACAGTTTTGCTCCACTCATTGGATGCAGTGATTGAGAGCCTTGCCTTGGTTGTTATAACTCACTGAACTGATGAGGCTTGCTGTCTTAGAGTTATGCTCACATTGCTATCTCTTGACTCAAATATCACTAGAACTTGCCTTGTAAAACAGTTCATAACAAACTGTCCTATTTGAATTTAATCTGCACACTCATCTTTAGAGAAACCTATGGAATGCAAGCTCCCAGCAATTTCTCCTGAAGGAGAAACGACATTCTCTGTCGTTCCTTCAAATCAGAGCTTGTCTTTAAAGTCAAGTCAGTTGTACATAATACAGCACAGGTCCCTGAGAATTGTTTCAGCCATTGCTGCTCTTTGAACTTTAAGAGAATGTTCCAAATATTTAGCTACAGACAATGTCCCTGCCTCCACAGCATCTGACTCTCTGGCAACTGTTTCTGAGAATGGCCTTGGCAGGCTACATGATCCCTCCAGGTCTCCTGATGGCCTTGGTGTCTGCACCAGGTTGTTATATTAGATGAATTTACTTTTTACCTTTATCAGATCTCTGCAAACAGAAAAGTCCACAATCTAGGACATGTGTGAGAGTGGTAAGTCTGCCTACTCTTGCACTCACCCTGGAGGATCTGTCCCCAGATTGCCATTTCAACTCTTAGGATTCTGGCCAAAAATCTGTTCCATGGGCAAACAGGCCCATGCCTGATTCTAAGCATGCCACATAAATCTGTCTCTTGGCTTTTCGGTCACTTTCTGGTTTTAAACCAGGCACAGGGCAGCTTGCTTCTCTATTAAATTTAAGTGTGCCTCATCAAAGTCCAGCACTTCTGCTGGGAATGAGATTAACTGCACATTGGATGCTTTACTGGCACTCAGTGATTATGGATTTTTTACCACACGGCAGGATGAATGCAACTGTGTGCATAAAGTAAACCCCTTATCCAAGTTCTGTTCATGATGCTGGGCAGCATCCATATCCATCACATAGATTAAGCAAAACACATGGGATTGCATAAAGCATTGTTTTCATTGGGAGTAGCTTGTTATGTGATTAGTCATTTTTAACTTAGCACCTAATGCTGGGAAACGTGTCTTTTTAACATAATGTTAGTCCTCAAAGTATTCTGAGTTTCTTGTGAAATGCAAACTAAACAAGTGAGGCTGGTAGAAACTGAGAGAAGACAAGTGACTCAACTGTGTATATGTTAAGTCATAAAGGTTGGCATGGTAGAGATGTTACTGTGGCTACAGTGATGAAAATGCTTCTAAGAGCTGAAAAGAACAGCTATCAAGAGTTTCTATTCATTGAAATGAAATTTATAATTCCAAATCTGTCCTTGACTTTGGAAAAGACATCAGAAGACTTATAAAGACAATGAAGTTTACAAATGGTGTTAGGGTTAAGGGTTAATTCTACCTTTTCCAAGTCTTTTGTATTTTCCAGACAGCAAAGTAAAACCATTTCTAATAAATACCAGTTTCTACTGTTCATTTCAACATTATCAAAACTTTTGTGGCAAATAGTCTTCATGAGGGCCTTTCAACAACAGGATCTGTTTCATTCTATATCACGTGAAGAAATGCCTCTTTCTGTGGAATGATCCAGTAAGAAGGCAATTGGTCATTTTGCTTATGGAACTTAGCTGCTGCCTATGGGGGTCCCTACCCTGAAGTTTCTGATAAGATACTTACTCTGTGTGTTTTGTTCTCTCCAGGTAGAGTGGAAATTGTAACCTACTTTAGGATAGTAATACCTTCATCAAAGAAACCAAAGACTTAAAGCCCCAGCTGTAACTGATATTTTGAAGAGCATCCGGAGTGTAACCATCATCAATATCAAAGGGGTCCTTAGGAAAATTGCCCTTCCTTGTTTCTAATTTTCAAAGGATGTTAAACCAATGTAATGAATGATGAGAAGTGTACAGACATGAAAGCTCATGGACCTACCCTACCTCCACCCCATATTTAGCTTCTGGGCTACCTGATTTTGTGTTAATATTCCTCATTTATCCCCCACTGAGCTGAGAAAATAAGTAGGCCAGTCCCAGAGTGGTTACTAGGACATCCATCTTTGTTTGCACCTTGGAAGTGCTGCTTAGCAGTAGATATACTTTGTCTTATTATCCTCTCTGACAGAATTTAGGGTGGCTTCCAGGGCTCTGTAAGGCTGATGTGAAGAAGTCTACAGGCTCATAGAATATGAGGCTAGAAAAGTTTTTATATGCCATGAAAGCAAGCTGCATTATGAGAACTCAAGCCAGGCATGGTGGTTCACACTTCTATTATTCCAGAATTCACAGGAGACTAAAATAACATAAATTCAAGGGTAGAATGGGATGTATAGTTTTAAGGAATCTTAGAGTATAGGAGAGTCTATGTCAACCAAATAAACAAATAATCAAAAGAAAAATGAACAAGACAAAACTTAGTCCAAGGTCAGTCCATCTTTATGTTACTTGCTTCTTGTGTTCCAACTCAGAGCCTTAGGTTACTCTGCCACTCAATGCAACATTTCTGAAAAATTAAGCAAGACTGTCCTAATATTATACCCTCAGGATTTCTCAGAAACTTGATGGCCTTTACCTTAATTATGGCTCCTGATTCAACAAATGCCAAGCTAAGAAGACCAAGCATATTCTTCTGTTATTTTGATGATTATATTCTGCCCCTCTTCACAAATATCTAATTAGTAATCCTTTCAGGACATGAGAAAATGACTGATGGCTCATGGAATCCATGATGCTATCCATATCTCATAGGATCCCAAAGCTAATGTGCCCTATCTTCTTTAGGTAAATTATTTTCTTTTTGTTTGTTTGTTTGTTTGTTTTTTATTTTTAATTCAGTTCTACATATCAGCCACGGATTCCCTTGTTCTTCCCCCTCCCGCCCCCCTTACCTTCCCCCCAGCCCGCCCCCCCATTCCCATTTTCTCCAGGACAAAGCCTTCCCTACAGACTGAGATCAACCTGGTAGACTCAGTCCAGGTAGGTCCAGTCCCCTCCTCCCAGGCCGAGCCAAGCGACCCTGCATAGGCCCCAGGTTTCAAAGGGCCAACTCATGCACTGAGCACAGGACCCGGTCCCACTGCCTGGATGCCTCCCAAACAGATCAAGCCAATCAACTGTCACACCCACTCAGAGGGCCTGATCCAGTTGGTGACCTCTCAGCCATTGGTTCATATTTCATGTGTTTCCGTTCGTTTGGCTATTTGTCTCTGTGCTTTATCCAACCTTGGTCTCAACAATTCTCGCTCATATAAACCCTCCTCATTCTCGCTAATTGGACTCCCAGAGATCCACCTGGGGCCTGGTCATGGATCTCTGCATCCAGATCCCTCAGTAGTTGTATGAGGTTTCCAGCATGACAATTAGGGTGTTTGGCCATCCCATCACCAGAGTAGGTCAGTTCGGACTGTCTCTCGACCATTGCCAGCAGTCTGTTGTGGGGGTATCTTTGTGGATTTCTGTGGGCCTCTCTAGCACTTTGCTTCTTCCTATTCTCATGTGGTCTTCATTTACCATGGTCTCCTATTCCTTGTTCTCCCTCTCTGTTGTTGATCCACCTGGGATCTCCCACTCCCCCAAGCTCTCTTTCCTTCGACACTCGCCCTTCACTACCCCCACTCATGTCCAGGCTGTTCATGTAGATCTCATTCCATTTCTCTGTCATTGGGCGATCCCCGTGTCTTTCTTGGGGTCCTGTTTTCCAGGTAGCCTCCCTGGTGATATGAGTAGCAGTCCAGTCATCCTTGTTTCACATCTAGTATCCTGCTATGAGTGAGTACATACCATGTTTGTCTTTCTGAGTCTGGGTTACCTCATTCAGGATGATTTTTTTCTAGATCCATCCATTTGTCTGCAAACCTCATGATGTCATTGTTTTTCTCTGCTGAGTAGTATTCCATTGTGTATATGCACCACATTTTGTTTATCCATTCTTCATTTGAAGAGCATCTAGGTTGTTTCCATGTTCTGGCTATTACAAACAATGCTGATATGAACATAGCTGAACAAGTGCTCTTGTGGTGTGGTTGAGCATTTCTTGAGTATATGCCCAAGAGTGGTATAGCTGGATCTTGGGGGAGATGGATTCCCACCAGCAGTGGAGGAGAATTCCCTTAGCTCCACATCCTCTTCAGCATAAGGTGTCTTCAGTGTTTTTGATCTTAGCCATTCTGACAGGTGTAAGGTGGTATCTCAGAGTTGTTTTGATTTGCATTTCCCTGATGATTAGGGATGTTGAGCAATTCCTTAAATGTCTTTCAGCCATTTGAGTTTCCTCTGTTGAGAATTCTCTGTTTAGTTCTATAGCCCATTTCTTAATTGGACTGTTGGGCATTTTGATGTCTAATTTCTTGAGTTCCTTATATATTCTGGATATCAGTCCTCTGTCAGATGTGGGGTTGGTGAAGATCTTTTTCCATTCTGTAGGCTGTCGCTTTGCCTTGTTGACCGTATCCTTTGCTCTACAAAAGCTTCTCAGTTTCAAGAGGTCCCATTGATTGATTGTTTCTCTCAGTGTCTGTGCTACTGGTGTTCTATTTAGGAAGTGGTCTCCTATGCCAATGTGTTCAAGACTACTCCCTAATTTCTCTTCTAGCAGGTTCAGAGTAGCTGGATTTATGTTGAGGTCCTTGATCCACTTGGACTTAAGTTTTGTGCACAGTGATAGATATGGATCTATTTGCAGCCTTCTACATGTTGATATCCAGTTTTGCCTGCACCATTTGTTGAAGATGCTTTCTTTTTTCCATTGTGCACTTTTGGCTTCTTTGTCAAAAATTATTTGTTCATAGGTGTGTGGATTAATGTCAGGGTCTTCAATTCGATTCCGTTGGTCCACATTTCTGTTTTTATGCCAGTACCAAGCTGTTTTTATTACTGTAGCTCTATAGTAGAGCTTGAAGTCAGGGATCGTGATGCCTCCAGAGGTTGTGTTACTGTACAGGATTTTTTTGGCTATCCTGGGTTTTTTGTTTTTCCATATGAAGTTGTGTATTATTCTTTCCAGGTCTGTGAAGAATTGTGTTGGTATTTTGATGGGGATTGCATTGAATCTGTAGATTGCTTTTGGTAAGATTGCCATTTTTACTATGTTAGTCCTGCCTACCCATGAGCATGGGAGATCTGTCTATTTTCTGACATCTTCTTCAATTTCTTTTTTCAGGGACTTAAAGTTCTTGTTATATAGGTCCTTCACTTGCTTGGTTATTGTTAACCCAAGGTATTTTATGTCATTTGTGGCTATAGTAAAGGGTGATGTATCTCTGATTTCCTTCTCCACTTCTTTGTCCATTGTATATAGGAGGGCTACTGAATTTTTTGAGTTGATCTTGTATCCTGCTATGTTGCCGAAGGTGTTTATAAGCTGTAACAGTTCCTTGGTGGAATCTTTGGGGTTGCTCAAGTATACTATCATGCCATCTGCAAATAGGGAAAGCTTGACTTCTTCCTTTCCAATTTGTATCCCCTTAATCTCCTTATGTTGTCTTATTGCTCTGGCTAGAACTTCAAGTACTATATTGAATAAGTATGGGGAGAGCAGACAGCCTTGCCTCGTTCCTGATTTTAGTGGAATTGCTTTGAGTTTCTCTCCATTTAATTTGATGTTGGCTGTTGGCTTGCTGTAAATTGCCTTTATTATGTTTAGGTATGTTCCCTGTATTCCTGATTGCTCCAAGACCTTTATCATGAAGGGGTGTTGGATTTTGTCAAATGCCTTTTCAGCATCTAGTGAGATGATCATGTGGTTTTTTTCTTTGAGTTTGTTTATATGGTGTATTACATTGACAGACTTTCGTATGTTGAACCATCCTTGCATCCCTGGAATGAATCCTACTTGATCATGGTGGATAATTGTTTTGATGTGTTCTTGGAGTCTGTTTGCCAGTATTTTATTGAGTATTTTTGCATCAATGTTCATGAGGGAGATCGGTCTGTAGTTCTCTTTCTTTGTTGTATCCTTGTTTGGTTTAGGAATCAGGGTAATTGTAGCCTCATAGAAGGAGTTTGGTAATGTTCCTTCTGTTTCTATTGTGTGGAACAATTTAGAGAGTATTGGTATTAACTCTTCTTTGAAGATCTGGTAGAATTCTGCACTGAAACCATCTGGTCCTGGGCTTTTTTTGCTTGGGAGACTTTTAATGACTGTTTCTATTTTGTTAGGGGTTATTGGACTATTTAAATAGTTTATCTGGTCTTGATTTAATTTAGGTATGTGGTACCTATCCAGAAAATTATCCATTTCTTTTAGATTTTCCAGTTTTGTGGAATAGAGGTTTTTGAAGTATGACCTGATGATTCTCTGGATTTCCTCAATGTCTGTTGTTATGTCCCCCTTTTCATTTCTGATTTTGTTGATTTGGATGCTCTCTCTCTGTCTTTTGGTTAGTTTGGATAAGGGCTTGTCTATCTTGTTGATTTTCTCAAAGAACCAACTCTTTTTTCATTAATTTTTGTATTGTTCTCTTTGTTTCTATTTTATTGATTTCAACTCTCACTTTGATTATTTTCTGGCATCTATTTTTCCTGGGAGACTTTGCTTCATCTTGTTCTAGAGCTTTCAGGTGTGCTGTTAAGTCACTAGTGTGAGATTTCTCCAACTTATTTATGTGGGCATTTAGTGCTATGAATTTCCCTCTTAGTACTGCTTTCATAGTGTCCCATAGGTTTGGATATGTGGTGTCTTCATTTTCGTTGATCTCTAGGAAGTCTTTAATTTCTTTCTTTATTTCTTTCTTAACCCATTGGTGATTCAGTTGGGTATTATTCACTTTTCATGAGATTGTAGGTTTTCTGTAGTTTTTGTTGTTGTTGAAATCCAACTTTAGACCATGATGGTCTGATAGAACACAGGAGGTTATTCAAATTGTTTTGTATCTGTTTAGATTTGTTTTGTCGCCCAGTATGTGGTCGATTTTAGAGAAGGTTCCATGGGGTGCTGAGAAGAAGGTATATTCTTTTTTGTTAGGATGGAATGTTCTGTAGATGTTGATTAAGTCCATTTGAGTCATGACATCAATTAAGTCCTTTATTTCTCTGTTAAGTTTCAATTTGGGAGATCTGTCTAGTGGTGAAAGTGGGGTGTTGAGGTCTCCCACTATTAATGTGTGGGGTTTTATATGTGATTTAAGCTTTAGTAATGTTTCTTTTACACATGTAGGTGCCCTTGTGTTTGGGGCATAAATGTTCAGAATTAAGACTTCATCTTGGTGGATCTTTCCTGTGATGAGTATGTAATGCCCTTCTTGATCTCTTTTGATTGATTTTAGTTTGAAGTCTATTTTTCTGGATATCAGGATGGCTACACCCGCTTGTTTCTTAAGACTGTTTGATTGAAAGTCTTTTCCCAGCCTTTTATTTTTAGGTAGTGTCTATCTTTGAATTTGAGATGTGTTTCTTGTATGCAGCAGAAAGATGGGTCCTGCTTTCATATCCATTCTGTAAGCCTATGTCTTTTTATAGGTGAATTAAGTCCATTGATATTGAGGGATATTAATGTCCAGTGATTGTTCATTCCTGTTATTTTTTGGTGGTGATGTGTGTGTACTTCTCTTCGTTGGGGTTTACTGCTGTGGCTTTATATATTGCCTGTGTTTTCGAGGGTGTATCTGACTTCCTTAGGTTGGAATTTTCCTTCTAGTGCTTTCTGTAGGGCTGTGTTTGTGGATAAATATTGTTTAAATCTGGCTTTGTCATGGAATGTCTTGTTCACTCCATCTATGATGATTGAAAGTTTTGCTGGGTATATTAGTCTAGGCTGACATCCATGGTCTCTTAGTGTCTGCATTACATCTGTCCAGGTCCTTCTGGCTTTCAAAGTCCCCATTGAGAAATCGGGTGTTATTCTGATAGGTTTGCCTTTATATGTCACTTGGCCTTTTTCCTTTGCTGCTCTTAATATTCTTTCTTTATTCTGTACATTTAATTGTTTAATTATTATGTGTCGAGGGTACTTTTTTTGGAGGTCTAGTCTGTTCGGTGTTCTATAGGCTTCTTCTATCTTCATAGGCATTTCCTTCTTTAAGTTGGGAAAGTTTTCTTCTATGATCTTGTTGAATATATTTTCTGTGCCCTTGAGTTGGTATTCTCCTTCTTCTACCCCTATTATTCATAGGTTTGGTCTTTTCATGGTGTCCCAAATTTCTTGGACATTTTGGTTCATGACTTTGTTGGCTTTAGTGTTTTCTTTGACTGATAAATCTATTTCTTCTACTGTATCTTCAACGCTAGAGATCCTCTCTTCCATCTCTTGCATTCTGTTGATTATACTTGCATCTGAAGTTCCCAATCGTTTTCTCAAATTTTCTATTTCCAGCATTCCCTCTGTTTGTGTCTTCTTCATTTTTTCTATTTCCCTTTTCAGGACTTGGACTGTTTCCTTCATTTGTTTCATTGATTTTTCTTGATTTTCTTTCAGTACTTTATTGTTCTCTTCCAGGACTTTATTGATTTCTTCTAATTTGTTTGCCCTTTCCTCTAGTTGTTTACAGCGTTCTTCATATTTTTTTGCCTTCCTCTACACAAGCCTCTAGCTTCTTCATGATGTCATTCATAAGGCTATTTTCTTCTGCTTCTTCCAATTTCTGATGTTCAGGTCTAGGTGTTGGAGGAGGACTAGGGCCTGGTGATGCTGCATTGCTATTCATTTTGTTGTATGTGTTTCTGCTCTGCCCATCTCCTTGTGGTTCGTTCTTGGCCTTATCTGCACACTTGGTTCAGACAGAGCTGACAGATTCAGGAAGTCTCTCTCTCTTGTCCAGATGGGAGCTCTCTTGTCCAAATTGGTAGTCCGGGGCAAGATGGGAGCTCTTGTCCAGAAGGGAAGTCCGGGGCAGGATGGGAGCTCTCCTCTCTCTCTCTCTCTCTCTTTCTCTCTCTCTCTCTCTCTCTCTCTCTCTCTCTCTCTCTCTCTCTCTCTCTGTTTCTCTCCTCCAGAAGGGAAGTCGGGGCAAGATGGGAGCTGGGGGCCGGCCTCTAAGTCTCATTAAGAGGCTTGGGGCTAGGGCGGATGTGCGTGGGGGCAGGGTGTGGAGACTGCAGGGTCTGCCAGGGGTCTTGGAGATGGGGATCCTTCCCGGTGGGGCTAGAAGGGAACCTGCCCGGTGGCCAGAACCTGGGGCCAAGTTGGGCAGGTCTTCCCCTGAGTGGCTGGTGCCCAGGGATGGGGTCCGGGGCAAGTTAGGGGACTCACCTGTGCTCCAGAGGGGAAGTCCCTAGGTAAATTATTTTCAAACAATATCTATAGGCTGGGAATGTTGGCACATGTCTGAAATCCCTGTAAGTGGGAGGTAGGGGCAGGTGACCAGCTTTCTCTAGAGAAAGTCTTCCAGACCAGTCAGGGATACATAGTGAGAGCCTGTCTCAAAATAAAGTAAAAAAAAAAAAAGAAAGAAATTACATCATAACTCCAAATTCTAACATTTTATTACTGTGACAGTTCTAACTTTTCAGTGCCCTGCTCTCGATGGCACTTACTGTCTTTTACCACCATGTCATCATTAAGTTCCTCTGTAGACTTAAGTATAATAAATAGGGGAATGATTCTTGTCTGCTAGAGTTATGGTATAGAAGTTTAAAATAGGCAGATAGCTCGGTGGGAAATATTAACCAAGGATATCAGGCAAAGCTGTGGTGATGAGACATTTTATCAGCAATCTGAAAACATGCAAAGGGCCAAGACCCAGCACATAGGAGACAGAGGCAGGAGGATCTCAGAGTCCCAAACGAGTTTGGGGTATAGAGAGAAACCCTGCTTAGAGGGTGAGAGCAAGAGAAAGAACAAGAAAGAGAAAGGAAAGCGTGGCTGATCAAATCTGGGAAGAATAAAATGTGTTGTATAAGGACAAGGAATCAGTTAGGTAAGAAGCTCACAATGAGATAAAGAGGCCTTCTGGTTAGGGGATCTTATACACAGGAGTTCATGCTATGTTATAATTGCAATGAAAAGCTATTTATTTTACAAAAAGACTAATTTGGCAGATACATCTTTTTACACGTATGTGTTCAGAAGAGTGACTCTATAGTCTCACAGGTACCATTTACATAAACTTTCAGGCCCTACTTTCTTGTTCTCTGAAATGAAGAAATTGTTATTGAACCAGTGAATCAGGATATATTTGTCTCATAAAACTACCTCCCACCCTGCAGCCCATAGATATATAGTTTGAAAAGGTCACTTGGCTTCTGGGGAGAAAACTAAGGACAAAAAATGGAAGCAAAGAATGTGTTTAAAAGGCTATTTCAGTAATCCATTGAGAAGTTGGCAGTTTAGTCTAGGATTATATCTGCAGGAAAAGAAAAATGTGGCCATAGCCATTACTGTCTGGACAGGAAGCAACTGCAAAACACTGTCCTAGTTTAGGGGAATAAATAGTGCTATTTGTTGATAAAGGGAAGGTTGTTGTTTGAATAATATAGAAAAAATTTCAACCCCTATTTTTAGACAGTAATGGATTATTTGTAGAGGGTATTATAGAGAGTAGAGCCATACAGTATTTGACATTTCCTATTAGATTATGGACATAATTTATTTAATTATATGACTTATGAGGCAATTGTTGTGTGTTGGCACTATGGTAGGCATATTGTGTGACAGTCCCTAAAACCTATTATCTTTTATTTGACAACAGTGTCTCTTATCCCTTCTGCTTAGCTCAGAACAGAGTCAGGATGAAATGCATGATCAGTATTATACGTTCACTTAATACCAAAATCTTTTAAAAATAACATTGGTCCCCAAGGAGTTCTGGCTTTCTGTGACCTGAATGGTGTAATTGAAGAAAAAACTTGTATTAGATTTCAGAAGTTGTCATAGGGAGTTATAATTTTTGCCCATAGTAACTGAAAGTCATTCCTTTTTGCTAGAGTTTGTAGGGAAGGTGAATTCTTAATACTCTTTGGATCCCATTCTCTGATACGTGAAAACTTTGGAGGAAGGAAGTTGACATTTTAAAACATACAGCTATTAAGTGCCCAGATCTATAGTCTAGCTAAAAATGAGATAAAAACTATCTGAAGACTCAGTGAACTCCTTGGGATCTGTTCTTTTTTTTTTTTTCCCCTGGGAGAAAAGGTCTAATTCCCTATCCATCTGCAATAGCTTGGTCAAGATTATTCAAGTTCAGTTTGTATCACTTCCAACAAAGGTGAGTCAAATATATCCTGGTTAAGGTTGTAGCAATTAGTTCAGTAGGATTTATTCCACTTCTGAGAATAAGATGTACAATTTAGGAGTCATATAAATTACCTAAGACTCATCTGACTTAGTGAATTCAGCCTCACACTCACAGGCCAGCTATGCTCAAAACTTGGGGTAATCTTGTGCTTAGACACCATGTCATTTAGGTCATATATACCAGTGAGGGAGTGAGTCCTCATGTGTCTTTGCTCAAGCATCTCTCTCTCTCTCTCCTCTCTCTCTCTCTCTCTCTCTCTCTCTCTCTCTCTCTCTCTCTCTCTCTCTGTGTGTGTGTGTGTTTAGTTATCAGTGTGTAAGGAAAACAAGACTTGGGCTGACTTAGTTCTTGTCATCAAAGATACAAAAATGTCCTAAAATGTCAAATGAATAATAATAATAGAAAGGACAATAGATAATTGTTAGACAGTGAGGAAAGAGGACAGATGGTAGATTTCAATGACAAAAACACAGGAGGACCTTTGGACCTCGTCATTCATTCTAATCACCTGACCTATGCAAATCTAGTATGTACCTACTTTGATTTATCTACATAAATTCCTCAGTGCTTTATGGTTTTTCTAAAACACATGTTTTTCCTGATATGATCTAAACACATGAATCCAAATTCTATCGCTGTATACCTACAGTGAAACTATCGACACTATCCAGTTACCCAGTTCATTGTCCATGAAAACAAGTACAAGGGGGAGTCTAATTCAAGAACACATTCAGATGACAATTTTCAACTCTGCTTTATGCTGTATGAGAAGTTAAATTCTCATTGCATTTCAGTAAACTTTTGCAGACATTCATCTGCAATTCCTTCATTTAGTTTCTGTAACTAGCTAGTCATTTTCATTCCTGTCATTTCTGATTCTTATTTGTAACCCATTACTTGTATCAGCTGCCAACAATCTTGACTCATCTGAAAGTTGCTTCAGGTAACAGTGCCCATTCTGTTCATGCATAGCATTATTTGATGCTAAAGAGGGAGTAAAGAATTGAAGAAAAAGTTTTCTGGAATTCATTTTCCATTCTGAATCTGAGAATTTATCCCAATCAACACACACACACACACACACACACACACACACACACACACACATTATCCTTACCAATGATTTTTTTTTTTTTGCATTTGTCAGTGATTAATGATAAGTCCTACCTGGAGTAACCCATATTTTTTTGCATTGCCTGTAGCTTCCATTGGTGGCTCTATTTATATAAATAAGCTTCACTCTCTCCTGAGAGGAAGTAAGACAGATCAGAATATAAATCAGATATAAATATCACTTCTAGGGCTTTCTGAAAGATCATGAGTTGGAGAAAAACTGTGCAAACACTTTATGTTCTAGAAGCTTTTTTCTCTGATTCACTTGACTCTCCTGACCATTAGACCTTGGATTCCCACCTCCTTTCATTCTTATTTTGTATAATGTCATTTCTCCTCTACTTTACATTTAACTCAAGTCAAAGATGCTATGAAGACAGACTCTTCACAAAGACACCTTTAATATTCTGACTACAAAAATTTCATTTCCTTAATCAGTTTAATATAAAATTCATTCATAATTGGCCCACATAAGCTACACTAGTGGTACTGGGTGTTGTACAGTGGGTGGAAGGACTTAATATGCACCACAAGAGTCCCCAGATTTCAACTAGAGAAATTACTACTGACCTTTTTTTTTTTTTTTTTTTTTTTTTTTTTTGCTGACTGCACAGGAATTTCAGACACTCATGGTGTTACATTATTTCAACAAAATAGAAAGGAGTGAAAATTTGGTTACTTTAGATTATTTTCCAAACATAGTTACAACCTTACCCTTGCAGTACCTATTTACACACCCTTCAGAAATTATTCTGAGTTTTATTATTCAGTTACTGGGAAATTGCTTTGCAAGTGACTAATCCATGTGAATTTAACTCTATTTGTATTTTTCGAAAGCGTATATTTAACTTGTGAGGAAAAAGGAACACACACACCACAGCCCATTGTGGAAGGCAGAGGAAAATTTACAAGAGTTTGTTCATTCTCTCCACTATGTGTGTTACAGGAATCCAACTCACATAGTCAGGTTTGGCAACTAGCTCTTTCACTCTTCTTTTCCTTGTAGGTGGAAAAGCAGTGCTAAGGAAACATCCTTATAAATCTTCCTACATGGCTGATCTGGTTAACAAACAGGAACGGGAAGGGACAGTTAGTGTGTCACTGTCACCCTTCAACTCTAGTTCCTCTTGGTCAACTTCTACCCAGTGCTTAACTTCAAGCACTTGTAAGAATTGCTTTCTACTTAGCCTAACTCAGCTGGGTTAAACCTCCTTTATTTGAGTATGATCTGGCTAGGATATTTTAAATAACGTAGTCATAGGATGGCACTCTCAAATCTGAACACCTATCTCTGGAAGTGACTATGGGTATGTGAGGGTGAGAACCGAGATTTACTTCTTCACTTTTACCTGAGAATATGAACTAAATGTCTGTGCCTACTTCTTACAAAAACTTTGTGTTATAAGTCTTATTTTAAAGGAAATTAAATTTTCAGCTTCAACTTTTGACTATATACAGCTAGTGACAGCAGGAGTCAAATATGGACCTGGGGCTGTCTCATGGCATAGGCCATAGTATCCATCTTATACAGCTTTGTGGCTTTCAGGATCAGAGGCTGATGCTTCTTCAGTCTGTGTCTCTTCTGGATCAGAATTGTTACTAATAAAGCCAAGCTATATGATAAATGTGAGCATCTGATATTTATAGAACACTAACAGTTCATCATTAAAAATAAAAAAATAATCAGATTAAAATGAGCAGTGGATATGAATGTGCATTTTTCACCAAATAAGAATGACTACCCAGGTATATAAAAACATCGCTGGTTAGAAGAGAAATCGCTCATGTTTTTTTCTCATATGCAGACATTATCTTCGAAAACTTAGATATATGTATCTGTTTGGAATATCCATAGAGGTTAAGAAACTAGTAAGGGACTATTGGGAATGGAAGAGATGTGGCGGTTTCAATAGGTATTGCCTCCATAGATTCATGTGTTTGAATGTTTGGCCCACAGGGAGTGGCACTATTAGGAGGTGTGGCCTTTTTGGAGGAGGTATGTCACTATGGAGGTGGGCATTGAGGTCTCATATATGTTCAAGATACACCCAGCATGCAGTTTTCTTTTGCTGTCTGTGGATCAAGATGTAAAATTTGCAGCTATTTCTCCAGCACCATGTCTACCTGTACGCCACCACATTTCCCACCATGACAATAATGGACTAAGCCTCTGAAACTGTAATCCGACCCCAGTTAAATGTTTTCCTTTATAAGAGTTACTGTGGTCATGATGTCTCTTCATATCAATAGACCCTAAGACAGAAGAGCATTCATAGGAAGGGAGATAAAAAATAGTGATGGAAAAGAAGGAATATTAGATAATGGAATGGGAAGGATTAAAAGGCTTGGGGGACTGAAAGGGTAGGGTAGAAGATGAAATACGAGGAAGGAAAACTTAACACTAAATGCCTTTTGAAAAAGTCATACGAAAAATCTACTACTGTAGCCACTTCCTAAAATGTGTACATAAACATATATTAGAAGAGTTAAATAGACTTATTTTATAAATGGAGACAATGCCCCAGCTAGACACCATGTGCTAGTGAATAGAAACCCCAGTACAAGAGTAGGTTACTATTTTTTTGAGATTTTAGCCAGTGGTGTTCCATAGCCCACCCATCCCAAACGATACAAGGTATTGCCTTTGTTCTTGGTTACCCTCCAGAATATGACTGTAAGGAACTATAAGACATCACATGTTTGAGTCATAAACACACAGAGAAATCAAGCTGGACTGACCTGAAGCTTCAACTGAATTGTATGGCTTTCATAGTAATGAAAGTGGATATCTACACTACTGAAGGAAAAAAAGAATCATCAATCTTGCTCAGCTGCAAACGCTGTGAGCCACATTATTGATTACCCTTGTATGATATACATAGATGTAATAGGAGTAATCAACCACTTTTTGAATAGAGGCTTGATCTATGGTATGCAAAGCATACCTGCCATTGCTAACAGAGTTAAGAACCTGTGACTAGATAGGTAATAGGCCCCAAGACAGAATCTGGTATTTATTATTATACTGAATGAAAATAGTGTTAAAATAACTCCCAGTCACTTATTGTTATACTTATAGATTAACAAATCTCTCAACCTTCATCAGAGAAACTTCTTCTTGCAGTAGATGGCAATTAGCACAGAGACACACAACTGCTCAATGTGCAGAAAATATGAGACTGTAGTATGCTCAGCCCAAAATAGGATATCAATTTTACTCCTTTCCCTCCAAAGTTAAGAAATCATTGTGGCAAAGGGGTCAAAAAGATTATAAGATGCAAAGGTAGTAGATGGCTACAAGGAATCAGTGTTTTTCAGGTCCAACAGGGCAGTCACACACATAAACTCAAACAATTTTGAAAGTATACACAAGACCTGCATACACCCAAGCCAGACAAAATCCCAGAACAGAAGAGGATAGGGATGAAGGTATGGAGTTCTACCCCTAGCAGATAAACTGTAAGTTTTTAATAATTGCTGGAAGAGGGAGAGACAGCTTTCTCCAAGAGTTGACAATTGTCCACAGTAGGTACCACATCTAAGAATATTTTGGCAACATGAGTTGGACTCAATTAATTACAAAAGGGGAGAAAAAGAGAAAGAGAATATGAAGTTCAATGGATAGAGAAGTAGGGGAGGATTTGGGAGAAGCTGAGGGAGGTGCATAAAAATGATCAAAATACATTGTATGAAAATTTTAGAAACTTAGTTATGTCTGGGCGGTGGTGGTGCAAGCCTTTAATTCCAGTACTCGGGAGGCAGAGCCAGGCAGATCTCTGTGAGTTCAAGGCCAGCCTGACCTATAGAGCAAGATCCAGGACAGGCACCAAAGCTACACAGAGAAATCCTGTCTCGAAAAACAAACAAACAAAAAATTCACACATGTTCTATTCAAAAATTATATAAACAGTCCTCAAAGTTTTGTAGTCAAGCTTTATCAACTATCTCTGATCTGCATTTTGTTCAAAAGTATACGATTTCATGCTTATATAATCAATAGTTAATAACTATTGATTATGTTCCAGCAGGTGACCATTTTCCTCAGAAAGGCCCAGTCAGTAATTCAACTCCATCAATAAACTTATGGACAAGGTACATGGAGAATCTGAGCTACTTTGTCAAGCTACAATTAGAATGTGGTCGATTTAGGGGACATACCCAGTGACCTTGTCTAAAAGCACTAATCTATACCAAATTCCAATTATCACACAGTTATGAGTACATAATTGTATTGCAAGAACAAATGGGAGCTTTACATTTGCTTCCTTTGACTGAAAGGATTCCTTCCACTATAATACCTGGAAATGCGGGTTACATACTTTTCCAACTGAGAACTCATTATGCTTACTGCAAGTAAGATTTCACTTCAGTAGGCTTTCTTCCTAATTAAAGGTGTTTTTTTTTTATTTCTTTGATAAAAGGAACATTCAATTGGATTTTTGTCAAGGAGATGAGTTGTGATTCAGTCATTGTTCAAAATTGAACTTTTGGCAAAGACATCCTTAAAATAATCATTCTTACAAACCATTATTTCTGCGCTATACCTTCAAGCCAGCCAGACTTCATTTACAGTTATAGTACATCAAATATATTCCCCAACCAGTGATGTGCTTTTGTCAATTCCAGAGTGAATTCAAGTTAAGAACACCACCACAATATAAATTCATTCATTTTGTTTACTAAATTTAATCAGGGAAGATACTTCCTAAGTCAAAAGGGAAGAGATGCAATTCTAATTCAACAAGTTAATCCTGTAATTTGAGGGAGCTAAGGAGAAAGGAAGGAGTTGTTTAATATACTCCATTAGCAAGACAAGCACCCGTGAAACTAACAGCTTTTCCACTGTTTCAAGGCAAAACCAGAGCATAAGTAGCAAGCTTGTGGACTTAAGCAATGGCTTTAAGAGAGATCTAGAGAGAGAACAAAAATACATGAAATCCCATGGGAATCTACTCATGCCATCTTTCTGCTGACAGACTCTTGCTCTCAAATGAGGATTTAAAAACTGCAATAACATCAGCCTTGTAAGGAGGCCACTGGAGGATAAAAAGTGATGGCTGCATCATATATTCTTGTTTTATTTATTGAAAAATCACTGTGCATTAGCTGGGGTTCAAATACAGAAAACAAAGGAAAGGTGGCAACGCAAAGAGGATGGCCTTTAGTCTTCTCTAATCGTCCATCCTTTGCTGCAAATCCTTGTTTTGAATCTAACTCAAAATAGAGGTGGCTGAATGAAAAGCAAGCTAGGAGACTAAACTCCTGAACTTCAGTATACAACACACAGTCATCCTTCATTGTGATGATGTTTGGTAGCTTGTCAAACATTAGCTGGCTTGATGGTCATTGACAATAAACCCCCTTTCTTTTGATTCCAACTCCTGTTTCTCAGGTAACACGTTAATTTGGAAGAAGCAAGGAGTCTAACAAGCCATCCTTAGAGTTTGAAATGTGATGGCTAATGTCCAATAACTGCTTCACAATTAGCTTCTTTAGGGGCTGATGACTCCTCTGATGAAGGTAGGAGAGACTTTCCTTGCCAATAGAAAGCTGAAGACCTTTTGAGATAAAGAGACAGGAGTAATTGTCCATCTAGTAAGATACGACTTGTACACTCCAGAAGCCCCATCCTGCACATAGTGCTTACATATTAATTCTGTTGATATCAGGTTATGTCCTAGTCTATGTTATTATATATTATCTAAATCAGGATCTTTGGCTTTGTTTTTGATTTTGTGTTGTTTGCTTTTAATGCTTTTGATTGAATTTAGAGCCTCCATCATGCTAGCCAAAGACTCTACCACAGTTCCAAAAAGTGGTTTTCTAGACTATCTTAGTTTTTACTCCATTTTGAGGGAGAAGGATGACTATGGTCACTGTATGAACCCAGAAACTATTCCATCTCTCAGGCCTCACACTTTTTATTTCACTAGGAAGTAAATATATCGTTATGATTTTAATTAACCATATGAAGAAGGGCAGGTATACTGCCTTTTTCTTTTTTTCTTTCGTTTTTTTCTTTTTAAAGCCCATTTCTTATTTGTTTATTTATTTATTTATTTATTTATTTATTTATTTATTTATTTATTTAGATTTTTCGAGACAGGATTTCTCCGTGTAGTTTTGGTGTCTGTCCTGGATCTCGCTTTATAGACCAGACTGGCCTCGAACTCACAGAGGTCTGTCTGGCTCTGCCTCCCAAATGCTGGGATTAAAGGCATGTGCCACTGCTGCCTAGCCTTTTTTGAAGCCCATTATTGTTAATTTACTTCTTCCTGGTTAAAAGAATAGACTCTATAGTCTTAAGAGTTGTCACTGGTTCTAGAAGGAGACCTGGTGCTCCAAGGTAACAAAAATAATTTAATGGCTTTTTTAAGGAGATTAAGCACTCCAAAAGAGTGAGGCACACTTTTTCTAATATCAGTAGGACTAATGGCATGTACCATCACATCCATCGGTGCACCCCATGTTACTGAAACACTGCATAAAACGCCCAAGGAATGGATATATCCTATGAGTTCATCAGCTGATAAATGGATAGAGTATTAGTATATGGCTATTGAAGTATCTTTAAGAATGTCAGAGCCTTTATCAATTTAAGAATCTAGGGTCCTAGAAAACTCTATCATCAGCAG
Source organism: Peromyscus eremicus (assembly GCF_949786415.1). Classification (NCBI taxonomy): domain Eukaryota; kingdom Metazoa; phylum Chordata; class Mammalia; order Rodentia; family Cricetidae; genus Peromyscus; species Peromyscus eremicus. The sequence goes on along the minus strand of NC_081418.1, from coordinate 116,639,414 downwards.
AGCTGCTTTGAGCCAGTAGCTTTTGAGTTTCTGTCTAGCAAATTCCAAGAATGAAATTCATAGAAGACAGAAGTGAATTTGGGGGAAAAGTTTATTATCAATTCATAAGTTGTAATTTAAGAGAGAGAGGAGGATAAAGAAAGAAAAAGACAGAGGAAAGGAGGAGGAGAAGAGCAAGAGGAAAGAGAGATAGAAACAGGCAGGACAGAAACAGAGAGAGTGATAGTGAGAGGCAGAGATAGAGAAACAATACACACGGAGGGAGGGAGGGACAGAAAGAGGGAGAGAGGGAAGGAGAGACAGAGACAGAGACAGAGAACCAGAACACAGAGCTCCTGTACAATAGAAGGTGTCCTAGGAAATACAGTATCATGGGTATGCTACTTTGAGACTTTTAAAAGGACTTACAGCAGAACCCAAGGTGAGATCTCAGGAAGAGTTTTAGCTGTCAGTCAATGCTGTGGGATGTTCTGTATGGCAAATGTGTTGCTGATTAGTCAATAAATAAAACACTGATTGGCCATTGGCTAGGCAGGAAGTGTAGGCGGGACAAGGAGGAGAATAAAGCTGGGAAGTGGAAGGTTGAGTCAGAGAGACACTGCCAGCCGCCACGATGACAAACAGCATGTGAAGATGCTGGTAAGCCACGAGCCATGTGGCAAGGGATAGATTAATAGAAATGGAGTAATTTAAGCTGTAAGAACAGTTAGCAAGAAGCCTGCCACGGCCATACAGTTTGTAACCAATATAAGTCTCTGTGTTTACTTGATTGGATCTGAGGCTGTGGGACTGGCAGGTGAGAGAGATTTGCCCTGACCGTGGGCCAGGCAAGAAAACTCTAGCTACAAGTCAAGGTGGTCCAACTAGGTGCTCTCTTATTGGTAGAGATGCTCATCTGGGAGATAATAGACAAACTGGAAATAGAACTGTCTTCTGGCATTTCTAGCCTCTAACTGCTGATTTAGGAGCCCTGCCCTATCTGAACAGTTTCTATTTCCTTCTCTCATCAGAATGGGACATATACACAAGGAAATAATATTCAGCCATAGAAAAGAACAATATTCAATCTCTCAAGTCATGGATAGGTATAAGGATCATTGTGTAACATGCAGTAAGCCAAGTAGAGGAAAGAAAGGACTATATGATCTCACTGAATGAGGAGTATAAAAAGTTGTTCTGATTGAAATTAGGATTAAAATAATAATTTCCAGAAACTGAGGAGGGTAGAGAAAGATGAGGAAAGATCAACCAAATGACAGAGTTGTAGTTAACTAGGAGTAAGAAATTCTAGTGTGCTTTGCATAGTAGACAGTTACTGGTAGTAATGGTATTCAGTGTATCTCAAAAGGTGAGAGGAAAGGATTTGAATACTTTTTCCATAAGGTAATGACAACCATCAGAGGAGGCAAATGTGTCTGACTGGGTCACAGCATGCACACATGAATGGCAACATCACTTAATACCCAATTAAAACTTTTTTGTTTCAATGTATCAACATTTTTTAAATGTAGATTCAATTTGTCACCAAGCACAGTATTCCAGCATATCTTTGTCTCCTTGACACTGCACCGTTTCCTATTTTCTGCCACTTGATCTTTATTTTCTTTTCATATTACTCCTTTTCTTTATTCTACTCCCCTATATTTTTGCTGCACATTTAGCAAAATGTTGAGTGAGCTTTTGACCTTTGTCTACCCTGTACAAATTCTCCCAAACCCTAATGATGTATATAAATTCAACAACAATACAGTAAAAGATATTCTAACTTATTTGGTAAGATTTGAGCAGTACAAATCTGCTATGGGATGGTCTTCCTGTATGCTGTGAATATGTGTTGCTACCATTGGTTAATAAGGAAGCTGCTTTGGCCTATGGCAAGATAAGTTATAGCCAGATGGGAAGTCAAGCAAAGATACATGATGAAGAAGGGCAGAGTCAGAGCAGACACCAGCCCATTGTCCCAGGACCAACATACCAGCAGACCGGTCACGCCACAGCCAAGTGGTAAAACATAGATTAACAGAAATGGGTTAATTTAAGATGAAAGAGATAGTTAGCAAGAAGCCTGAGCCATAGACCAAACAGCTTGTAATTAATATAAGCCTCTGTGTGTTTATTCAGGACTAAGTGGCTGCAGGACACAGGAAAACTTCTGTCTACACACATCTTTATTAAGACTTCTCCCAACTTCACAGTTCTATCATCAAGTAATTTGGCTAGAATATCTCCCTTCCTGTCTCACCCTCATACCAGACACTCAAGCCCAGGGACTTGTGGATGATTAATGTTTATTCTTCTACTTCAGAGGACTCCAACCCCACCATGTACATTTTAATTACTGGTGTGATTGAGATACTGACATTTACCTTTCTCCATAAACAAGTGGGACCCAGTTTTTTAGACTTCTCTTTATATTGTTTCTTTGTGGAATTTTAAATATGTTAGAGTTTAGTTCTGCCCATTCTCTACTGGTACTAAAACTAATTGGTAAATATTGAGGCATATCATTTCATGTTTAAATATAAATATTAACAATTAAAATCAAACCCTCACCTCATCTTATCAAACAGTTTCAGAATGACTTTGGGTAAGGATTCTTGAATGACCCATAGAAATGCATTTGAGTACTTATAGCCATAAATTGATATTTATGCTTACATATTTTTGTAGTTATAGAAGAAAGAAAATTTTTGAGAATGCATCTCACTAGATAGCCTGGGATATCTTAGAACTCACTACTGTATTCCAGACTGACCTCAAACTCAGAGAGATCCACCTTCCTCTGATTCCCTAGTACTGGGACTAAGGGCACATAGCACCATGCCTCGCTTGAAGACACATTTTAAGATGATGATGATGATGATGATGATGATGATGATGATGATTGTGTGTGTATGCATTCCAGGAATGTAACTCAGGGTGCCAGGCTTGCACAGCAAGTGTTCTACCCACTGAGCCATCTTGCTAGTCTGGGCAGATACATTTTTAAACAGCTTAATACAGAAAAAGAATCTCCTTCATATATTTCCATAGTGTTCCACATCACAAAAACTTTATTTTATGCTTCTGGAATCATAATTATCATTAACAGTACAAAAATAACCTTTCTCATTAAGGTCCACCTTCAATTACAAAATAAAGACCCTGCTTTTATCCCAAGTGACCCAAAGCTAATCGCATTCAGCAATTAATTTCACCAGAGTTCAGCCACAGCAACCTGCTTTGCTGGCTCTGGGGCTGTCAAAGCGATCATAGCAAGATTCTACTCACCTTCCCATCTAATGCCATTATAATTAAACACAGGCATAACACACTGTGTGGAATAAGGAATGTAGAGAGTGATCTAGAGACATGACATGGACCATGGCTTTTCTTAACAAATGCTCAAGTCCCTAGTTACTATTGTTTGCTTTGATCAAACATGGACTACATTGACATCACGAATATACATTTTTACTAAGGAAATCCTGCCTTTTACTAATTAAATGCAACCTGGATCCAGGTCAGAGAGAAGGGAAAAGCTTCCAGTTTAACAGGATTAGTTACTGTATGTGTTTCTAGCTCCTTTGGACTTTGTAAATGTTACCCTCTTTATTTCAGAAGATTGATACCAGTTGTGAAAATAGGAGGGAATTCAGGGTTCCCTAGGGGTACTTAGTCTTATTAATAAAACAACTTCAGACTCAAGTGGTTCTATTAACATTTTAAAGAAAAATCCTAGGGCAGGCAAGCTGTAAATCTTGGCCCCTGCTTGAAGGAGGAGAATATAGAAAAGAAGGGTCAAAAACCCATGCTGTTTGATTTTACCTATGGCGGTAGGAAGCCAACTGGTATAAAAGGGAGCTTTAGAGAATGTAAGGAAGCTCAAATTATCAGAAAATACAAAAAACATGCTTGAGTTGTGGTCAGCATCCAAAAGAAGGAGACCAAAAAGAAACATACCTCTGTGAGTCATGGCCCAGAAGAACAATATGAAGGCTCCCATGGATGTCACTAAGGCTGGGAATTCTGGGAAGGAAATATGCAGTGTTTCACCTCAAAATTATTCTGCCAATCTCTTTGGTATGTAAGTGAATTTGCCATTCTGAGAGGTGAGCTCTTGGCCAGGTGACTGACCTGGATAGTGCTTTTATGGTAGGAGTAGCTTGGATTGGCTAAGTCTCTACCAACCCAGAGAAATATATTTCTTTACTGGACCGTCATGAAGCCCCAAAGGAAGCCAATGTAACAATTATATGAGTATAAAAAGCTGATGACGTTGGAATTAACATAAAAATGCTGTTGGCTGAAGTGGTTAAGTAGAGTAAGAAGTAGAGGCCGGGAGAATGAGATCAAAGGTATTCAATTACAATTAGATCAAAATAAAAAAGACAATAGAAACAAATGTGGCAGACTCCAAGAGGTCTTCAAGTTGTTTCCTGTTCCAGTTTTCTTACCTATCTGTTCATGCTTTACTTTACAATATTAAATAAAAGCTGGCAGATAATATTTCTATAATTGCTTTTTTAAAAGACCAATGTCTTTCCAAGTCTCATTCAATAGCATGTGGATGCCTTTATAAAGCTTTACTTATTATTATTATTATTATTATTATTGTATGTGTATGTGTGTGTGAAATACTAGTGGGTGAGTGGCATAGAATGCGTGTGCCATGGCACACTATGGAAATCAGTGGACAACTTTTGGTAATTGTTTTTCTTTTTTTATTGTGAGTTGCAGGGATAGAGCTCAGGCTCTCCAGCTTGTACAACAAACACTTCTAACCCCTCAGTATCTCACGGCATCTGGAATATATTTTTTGATTTTAGTTCACCATCATCACTATCTTTAACACAATTTGCTCTCATAAATCCAGGCATCTCTGTTACCCATACATGGTGAGCCTTAGTGCATAAAACCTTGGCATTTGCAATGCTTTAATTGGACACTTTGAAAATCCATCAGCAGTATGGTATTAATTTAAAAATTTCCACTCCTGTTCAATGTTAATAAGTTACTATCTTTGGCATCCAAATGCCTTTCTTTACTACCTAAAGAAGTATTTTATCACTTAAGCATTTAAGGGGACAAACTATATAATTCCTTGTGGGAACAGAATGTTTAAAGAACAGAAATTGAACAAAGTCAGTTTCCAAAGTGGATACTCAGCTAAAGTTATTTTATTAAATAAATCTTAATCTTTGAATGTATTTTATACTGAGCTTTTGAAGATTACAAATCTTTATGAGTCTCAGTCTAGTGCTACATAATTTGAAAGTGCTTTTAAGAAACAAAGGAATAAACATCTGAACCCCAAATCCAGACAGGCAAATAGCCAATAAACCCAAATCCTATGAATGTCAGAAGCAGCAGTTGGTGAACAGATCATAAGAATATAAATTGTACTTGACCAAGATCTGAGTGTTCCCTGGGTTTGAATAATTTTAATCTGCTTCTAGACTCCTAGTACTTGAGCTCCTTGTTTCTACAGTATTTACATTGGAAGACTCAACTGTAATTTCTCTCTAGTCTAGAGATGTACATCTTCTCAGGGCCACTTTGTTTTAATGCCAGGAATGCTAGTTTTGCAAGTACCTGGAGCAAGTCTTGGAAACATAATCATAAGGAAACATGGTTTCTACCTATTTCTATGTGGTAGAGTCTAAATTTGACTAGCACCCATTTTCAAACACAGAAAGACTGATCAAACTGGCCACCCCCTATCCCTGCCACACATACATACTACAGCTCTTAAATAGATTTCTGTCCTTGGCTTAAAGAGTCACTGGTATTTTTACTTTCCAGTGAGGTTTTTCTTCATTCTTCTTTAGGCCCCCATGATCTGTTGTCTTTCACTCATTCTGTTTTTACTACAATAGTAACAGAGAAAGAAGAAACCCTTCTCATCTGGCTAGGTGGAAAAAAAAGTAGAAAAATGTTGGTGTCACATTTCTTAAATAAAATTAAGATTCCCCAAATCAGGCTTTGGAAATAATTTTTCCATATTTGAAATCAGGGTTTCTAAACAATTAGCCAAGTACAGAATTCTAAAACTTCTTAGACATTTCCAAACTCCTCTTTACTTCTACTTACTTCTCAGAGAAAAGCACTGGAATCTTGGCTAAAATGTGATTTTAATGTGTTAACCCATTGCTGTCAATATTGTGGAAATGTAAATTAGTTGCTTATATAATTAGTCATTAATGATTTATGAAAAAAAATCTAATTGAAAGAATTTGTGGATAAACGGATCCAAATTGATGGGCTTGATATGCAAAGCAAAAAGACAATGGTGAGCTGGGTATTGAATCCCAAAGAACTTTCTGGTAGACACCAGGAAAGATATTGATGGTAGATGCAAGACTGTATTGCCTCATGTGTAATTATTGTTACTTGATGGCTCTATAATCAAAATATGACAAATGTGAAAAATAGTTAAGCAGCATAGAAAAATCTAATAAGGTTAGGATAGTCATATCCCAAGTCAAGGGAGAAAGAAGCTCACAGCTGTATTTTTCTTAAAAAAAAAAACAAAAAAAAACAAAAAAAAACATAAAACAAAATAAAAATAGGAATTATCTTTTGTTATTTAATTGGTTAATTTAATTTCTGCAAAAATCCAATTGAGATGGGAAAGAAACATATTAAAAACAAAAATAAAATAAAAATAAAACTCCCTCAAATAAACAATCAAACAAAAAACTAACAATAGTCAAATTCAGGGTAGCTGATACTGATGCAATTACATAAGTAGACTTTAGTATCATATTGGTCCCAAACCAGTGGGAACCAGTATGATGAACCAGGTCTAGTCTGGTCCCATGCAGGTTACACAGCTGTAGATCTAAAGTTAGTGAGTTCCTTTGTGTCAGGGACAAGGACAGAATCTCTAGTTAGTGGAAAGATACAGACCCCCATAAGACAGGGAACTAGATCATCTTACAGTCAGGTTGCCTAACAGCAGGACATTGAGTCAGAGCCCTTGACCCTTTCACCCTGTAAACATCTTATACAAACATCCTGTTAGCTTGCCCCACCTTATGCAGATGACAGCTTCTTGCTCCCTCCACCTTGCAGGAACTATATAAACCTCCTGGAGAAAAATAAAGTTTCACCTTGATCAGAATCTAGACTTGGTGTATTTCCTTGTATCTCTTGTCCCTATCATTCCATCCTTAGGGTGGTCGAGAACCCGCTGTAGCCCTGCAGGCAGGGCACTTTGAGCTTGGTTCAGTTGTCTCTGTAGATTTTCCCGTAATGATCTTGATCACCCTTGTTCATATAATCCCTCTTTGACTGGACTCTTTTATTTCAGCCTGGTGCTTGTTTATGGATCTCTGCATCTGCTTCCTTCAGTTATTGGATGAAGGCTCTATGATGACAGTTAGGGTATTCACCAATTTGATCACCAGGGTAGGCCAGTTCAGACACCCTCAACACTATTGCTAGTAGTCTAGTCTGGGGTCATCCCTGTGGGTTCCTGGGAAATTCCCTAGCTCCAGTTTTCTCCCTCACCCCATAATGTCCCCCTCTATCAAGATATCTCTTTCATTGCTCTCCAACTCTGTCTCTCCCCCAGCTTGACCATCCTGTTCTCTCATGTTCTCATTCCCGCAACCTCTCCCCTCTATTGCCCTCACTCACCCCCAGTTTCATTATAGGGATCTCCTTTGTTTCCCCTTCCCAAGGTGATCCATTCATCCCTCTTAGAGTCCTCCTTGTTTCCTAGCATCTCTGGAGCTGTGGGTTGCAGTCTGATTATCCTTAGCTTTACCTCTGGTATCTACTTATGAGAGAGTACATACCATTTTTGTCTTTCTGAGTCTGGGTTACCTCACTCAGGATGATATTTTCTAGTTCCATCCATTTGCCTGCAAATTTCATGATGTCATTTTTTTTTTTTTAAACAGGAGACAGTTTTGTAGCTGGGTCTATTTGAGGGGCCCCTGGCAGTGGGATCAGGATCAATCCCTGGTGCAGGAGCTGGCTTTCTGGATCCCATTATCTATGGTCAGACACTTTGCTTACCCTTGATACAGCAGGGAGGGACTTGGTCCTGCCTCAACTGAATGTACCAGGCTTTGCTGTCCCCCATGGGAGGACTTGCCCTGTTGGAGGAGAGGATGAGGAGTGGGTGTTGAGGAAGGCGGGGTGAGGAAGAGTGGAAGAGCTGAGAGGAGGATCTGTGGTTGGCATGTAAAATGAATAAAAAATTAAAAAAATAAATATGATGAACCAGGGTGATGGTTGTGTTTTGTTTCATTATAATTCAATTTTCATGTCATTTGTGTTCGAAAACACAAACTTCCAAATGTCATATAGGGATTTAAAAGGGGAATATACCCTATTCTAGGAAAATACAGACCCACACCAGTTCAACCCATGAAAACTCCCCATTTGATTATCATTTGCTCATTAATCAAGTGAACCCAATTCCAGAAATATAACTCTCTCTTGAGAAGTCTGTACTTACTCCTCCAGAGTGTCCTTTGCTTTGAAATAAGCACCCTCACAACACATACCTTATTTTGTCTCTTCTCTGAATTGTTTCTTTGATGGACATAAAACCTGTAAGGACTGAGGTGAAGTCCACACCTGGCCTCTGTATGGAAATTCCCTCACTCTTTCACCCATGGCAGCGTTATAATACACTTTGTTGTTCAGAGAAAACAAAAAAGGGCCTCAAAGAACAGTTCAATGTACTTGAAAAATACGTTTAAATTTGACATTTTTTTTTCCTGCTTGAAAATGTCTGGGTGCTGGGAAAGTAGATTAGTCAGGAAGATGCCAGTCAAATATCAAACAGGCATGAAAACCTGAATTTGCATCTCAGCATGTACTTTTTTTTTTTTTTTTTTTTTTTTTTTTTTTTTTTAAGTTAGGCTTGGTGGTACTCCTCTATAGAGCCAGAACACTTCCATGGGAACAGGAAGAAACAGGAGGCTCCCTGGTGTTCTGTGACTAGTCAGTCTAGCTGAAACAGTAAGCTCCAGGTTCAGAGACCTGTCTCAGAACAACAAAGTAGAGCACAATATAAGAAGGTATCTTGTAGCCGGGCGGTGGTGGCACACGCCTTTAATCCCAGCACCGGAGGCAGAGGCAGGTGGATCTTTGTGAGTTCAAGGCCAGCTTGGTCTACAGAGCGAGTTCCAGGAAAGGCGCAAAGCTACACAGAGAAACCCTGTCTCGAAAAACCAAAAAAAAAAAAAAAAAAAAAGAAGGTATCTTGTATCAGCATCTGACCTACATTTGCATTAATACATACAGATACACAGATACATTCACATCTCACAAAATATCTCCTACCCCGTCACAATTCCTCCCAGATACTCGCCATTTCCCCACCCTCCCTAATCTCCTCTTCCTCTCTCTCTCTCTCTCTCTCTCTCTCTCTCTCTCTCTCTCTCTCTTTCTCTCATACATACATCTACAAAAGAAATAATAGTAATAAATAAGATAAGATAAAACCAAACCAGAATAAGACAAAACACGCACAAAAAGCCAAAGAAACAGCACAAGAAACACATACAGATTCAGAGACATACACTAAGGCCCACTCCATGAGATAGAACCCATCCTCAACACTTCTCCGGAGGCCAAGAACCTGAGACTAGAAAGGTCAGGGACTTAAGGAAAAATCACAGCTCTGTTAAAGGAACCTAGACATAAAATGACTCCAAATAATATTTTGCTATGCTTATAGGTTAGTTTTTGCTCAGCCACCATCAGAGAAGCTTCCTCTTGCAGTAGATGGGAACAAATACAGAACCGCAAACTGAATAATGTGCAGAGAATGAGAGACCTTAAAACACTCAGTTTTAAATTGATGTCCCCATCAAATACCTTCCTTCAAGGCTCAGGGAACCCCACAGAAGAAGAAGTAGTAAGAATTTAAAAGCCAGAAGGGATGAAGGACACCAAAGAAACAAGGTCCTCTAAACACAGAAGGAAGGTCACACATCAGAACTCATAGAGACTGTAGCAGCAGGCATAGGGCCTATAAGGTCTCAGCGAAATAAATCAGCAGCAACAAGAGGAGAAGATAACATATGACCCCATCTCTAACCAGGAAGTTATCGCTGATTTATAATTGCTCACATGTAGCCATAAGTTTCTCCAGTCCCACCCGGCCCCAGGGTCCCATATTTCTCTGGTCCTGCCCTGCACCTCAGTCCCACAGACACTTAGAAAATAAGCAGAGCCGGGCGGTGGTGGTGCACGCCTTTAATCCCAGCACTCAGGAGGCAGAGCCAGGCGGATCTCTGTGAGTTCGAGGCCAGCCTGGGCTACCAAGTGAGTTCCAGGAAAGGCGCAAAGCTACACAGAGAAACCCTGTCTCAAAAAACCAAAAAAAAAAAAAAAAAAAAAAGCAGAGGTTTAATATTTATTAATTGCAAATTGTATGGCATATGGTTCAGGCTTCTTGCTAGCTAGCTCTTATAATTGAATTCAACTCAATTCTATTAATCTGTATGTTGCCACATGGCCATGGCATTACCGGTCTGCTGGCATCTTGCTGTTCCTTGGGCATCGGGCTGGCGTCTTCCCCAACTCCACCTTCCTTCCTCTCGTCTTCAGTTTGAATGTACCTTATCTTGCCCTGCCACAGGCCAATGCAGCTTTATTTATCAACCAGTCAGAGCAACACATATTCACAGCGTACAGAAAGACATCCCAAGGCACTCACATGGAAAAGGTAGTATTCTCTAACAACATCTCACTGGGGCTACAAACTACTCTTAAGGACAGGCCCCATGACAAGTAGTAGATGGCCAACATAAAAGGAATTCAATAGCAATTTGAAGGCTCTTTGTTTCATACTGCCTTGTCTGGGCTTTTCTTTTTTCTTGTAGATCCTTTAAATACACACACACACACACACACACACACACACACACACACACACACATATATATATATATAATGGTTTCCAGTTTTGTGATTTTTATTTTTGCATTCTTATTTGTACAATCTCTATATAAAGTGAATATTGTCCCTATGTAGACAACTGAGCTATAAGGTTCCTCTTTTCTGGTTAGCTCCAATACTACCCAAAAGGGCAGTTTGGGGCTGCAAAGTCACCAAGGGTTTTAAACCACTGTGGACCCAAAGAACTACATGGCTGACCTGCCAGGAAAAATGTGTTTCTATAGCTGCAATAGAGTCATGACTCTTAATGGGTTAGCCTTTCACTTTATGATGGCTTCTGAGGTTCACTGCACAGGAAGGAACTCAAGCCTGGTACTATATCCCTGGTGGAAAGTCTAGGGCTGAGAGACCAGAGGCAAAAGGGAGAAATCTAATACTGTTATTTTGCTAACTGGATTTGTTGTCCAATTGCCTTCTAAGCATTTACGTTTATACAGATAGATTAGTACTGCTCTCAGCCTTGGTCAAGGGATTTCTTTATGCTGTGAATAATGCTATAGCAGAGAGCTAGTCTACATGCTGAGAATAAATGATGGTTGACTGCTCATTCTTAAATGATACATCTATGACATCTACATCATCCTCTCCAAGGATCAGGGAAATTTCAGAAAAAGAGGTGGAAAGAATGTAAAAGAGGGAAGATGAGGAAAAGGTCTGTAAAACAGTTTATTCTAGACTCTCAGAAGTGCTTGCACTCATGGACTGACAGCACTTGTGTGTAGCATGAATCTTAAAGAGTCTTACTAATAAAATCAAACCTGAGGCCAGTTATTGGGGTGAATGCTGGAAGATCAGAGAAGCAGAACAAGCCACAGCTACCTCACCTCCCCAGTTCCTCAGCTGATCCTGTTTGCTCAGACTGGAAGCCTCTGAGTCCTCATCCAAAATGGATCTCAGCTGAACTACTTCTCGAAAGCCTGAATGCTTAACCAGCCAAAAGCTTCTAGTTTCTGGTCTTCAAGCCTTTTATACCTTTCTGCTTTCTACCATCACTCCCTGGGATTAAAGGCTCACTTTCTGGGATTAAAGGCATGAGTCACCATGCCTGGCTGTTTCCAGTGTGGTTTTAAACTCAGAGATCCAGAAGGATTTCTGCCTCTGGAATGCTAGGATTAAAGGTGTGTGTGCCACCATTTCCTGGCCCCTGTATCTAGTGGCTGTTCTGTTCTCTGACCCCAGATAAGTTTATTAGGGTGCACAATATTTTGGGGAACACAATACCACCACACTTGTGGATACTTACACTAGACCTACACAACATGGGGCCTCTCAGCGTTCCATTATGAGCTGGGGTGGGGCTCATGAGGCACACCTTCTTCTGAGGAGCTGCTGCATGTGGACAGTCTTTCCTGTCCTTGCTCCAGCAAGGAACCACACCCTCACAATATAATTTCAAAGCAACAGCAATTAAACTCAGTGGGTCCCCACAAGCAAAAACAAAAGAACGCAATACATCAAAATGGGAGGGAACCTGCTAGGAAGAAGGGTTTCAATGGAAGTGGGAAGGGAAAGAGAAGAGACAATGGGGTGAAAATGGTCAAAATACATCATACCCATGTATGAAATTATAAAACAATAGACAAAAATTAATTGTGCTAGATTTTACTACTCTCAGCTTCAAGAAGCCTTCACCCAGTATCCAGTGAGAGGCCCCTTTCCCATATCTTTGAAATTTTGATTTCCTTTCCTGTCTTACTCTGCACCCTGATAACACTCATCTTTTTTTTAACTACTTCTATGATTTTTATCCCTTCCCAAATGTCATATAGTTGGCATCACATACTATGAAGACTTTTAAGATAGCTTTGACATGATGAACATTCAAAATATAGGTACATGATCATCTTAGAGCTATTTTTTTTCCCTTGGGTAATATTCTATTTAATAGATATACGGCATTTTAAAAATCCATTTACTTAGGAAGACACAACATGGTTGTTCCCAGTTTTTAAGAATTCTGCATAATACCACCATAAATACTGACCTTTAGGATTATGTATAAACCTAAGTTGTCAATTAATTTAACATTTTTAATTGTATGACATATTTTAACTCATCTCATAAAACAGTACAAGAAATTAAAAAAAAAACCTACACATAGACCAAATGTCTCCACAAGAAATAATATAATAGTGTAGAGATGGTGAAGTCACACATCAACAGATAGCAGAGAACAGGGGATCAATTACATTAAGAGCATTAACCTCTCACCACACCTAGGTGTATATTTCCTTAAAGCAACCACTTTTACTTCTAGGTACCTACAGGGGGATGTAGATGTTTGATGATTTAAGAAAGCTGTGTAACATGCCGGAGATGCACCTAAGAACAGTGCCTCAAGTTCTTCGATACTTCTGCTTTAAACTGTAAAAACTGGAAAGCTGAGAATAAAGTCTTCAAAAGTCATTTCTTTTAAACAAATAGATTTAATTAAAGGTCAGTACAGTCAAGCTACTGCCTTTCCTGATAGGATATAAATCTTGACTCATCCTTGGCCACCAAAGGGCATATTTATGTACTCCCCTGAAAACACAAGATATGAAAATTTGATAAAATAAACTTATCTGACGGCATTCACAAGACCTGCACAAGTTCAAACCAGATGAAATCCAGAGGATGAGGAAGGGGAAGTAGTATGAAGTTCTACCTCTAGCCAATAAGGAATTTCCAATTGATACTTGCTGGGAAAGAGAAAATCAGTTTTCTCCAATAGAGTGACACTACCTTTATCAATCACACTCCAGAGCAGTCCCCATGCCCAGGAGTAACTGGCCAACACAAAATGAAATCAAATGTTTTTTATGTGCTTTTTGTATTGTTTAGTATTTGTTGTTTTATGTGTGGTTTTGTTTGTTTATTTTGATTTTTCTTTTTTTTTCTTTCTTAGAGAGAGAAAGTGTGGGTATGGAGGTGGGGAGGATCCAGGAGGAGATGGGGGAGGTGAAGGAATATGATCAAAATATATAGTCTGAAACATTTTTAAAAATACAAACAGGTGTCTGAGAAAATAGTATAATCAGTTTTCATTGTTATCCTAGAGTACTTACGACCAATGACTTAGTTTACTTTCAGGAATGGCTTCTCTTAGAATATGAATTGTACAGTCACCCTAGAAATGGAATATATATACCAATTTTCTTTAGTATAGTATTAAGAATTAGAATACAGGAAGGTTTAGGATAGAGAGATGGCACAATGCTTAATAGAGCCTGCTGCTCAAGTTCAGTTCCCAGTACCATCCAGCTCCAGGGGATCTGAAGATTTCTTTTGGCAACTTTAGTCACTTGCATGCCTAAATACACTTGTGTGAGTGCACACACATGCACACATCACACACAAGTAAATCTCTAAGAAATCAACATAGAAAAAAATATAGGAATGTTGTTATATAATATTTACAGCAAAACCAGAATTTTTCTAATCCTCTTCAAACCATCAGCTTTAAGGCATAAATCCAGAGGAGTTTGGATGATTGGATAATATTTGAACAAACAGACGCAAATCTACTACACAACATTTTAATTATGGACTAAGTTATCTGGATTGTATCTGTACTATCTGTTTGTGCTGATATAATGAGTTGAATAATTGCTACAAATCCACACTCTTTCAGCTGTGAATCCCTAAGCAAATAAAGGAAAGTTTAATAGGAATTGTAAGTGTGCAGGCCAGATAATACCTAGTCTGAGAGTGTTGATTTCATCTCTGCACATGACAAATAGAAGAGGACCAAGGGTAAAAGACAGATGCTTATTTAAACTGCATGTCAACAAATGGGAGAGGAACAGGCTTAGTATGATGTAGCTCATCTAGACTGGAGGTCAACAAATAGAAGAGGACCAGACTTGGCAGAATGATGTTCCTCTAGACTGCTGGTTAGCAGTGTATGTCTGCTCTATTGGATCAACAGCATATGGGTATTTTCAGGATCACTGGTCTACCATTTTCTCTATAGTTACATGCCAGATCTTATAAAACCCAACTCTTCCAAGTTCTGTCCAACAAACATCAGACCAGAGGGTTGACTCTTATCAACTGTTACAAGACAATTTTGTATATGTTTTTGACTAAAAAGTATTTTGATGACAAAATTTATTGGAGGCAATACAAAAACATCCTACATATAAAAGTACTAAGTATCGTTACTATGGTGAGATTTGACATTGGTGCCTTTCCAGATCTATTTGGCAATTTATGCTCAGTAAAGATAAAGGAACTTTTCAAGTGTCTTTGACCTAATTAGTTATATGCTTTACAAATACCAGCTGGAGAGATACAGACTGGAGTCAAACAACAGTTCACGTGATAAGAGAAGTTTAAAAACCCAGACATCTGTCATTATTTCAAGGGCCATGAGACTTAGCTGTTTTCAGGAAATTTTGTAGCTTGCAAAACTTTTCTAGAAATTAGCAATCTTCTTAAAATAATTTAAAAACAGTCTCAGAAGAAAGTCTAAGTCCAATTTTATTGAAGTTTTAAAGAAATGCCCCAGGGCAGGCAAGCTGTAAATCTTGGAGGATCACTGGAGAAGGGAGACAGAGAAGAGAAAGCCGGGCTCCTTGTAAGTAGACATAAAGTGGCAGGTGGGGCAGTTAAGCTTTGAAAAAAAAAGAGTAAGAAAGGCCATGGTGTCTGGGAAAGCATACCCACTTATGGACAATAGGGAGGTCTAAAAAGAAGAAAGCAGGAGGTGTTAATGCTTTCTTGAGTAGGGCTTGTAAAAGCAGATAGATTCACATAGCCACATGGCTACTGCTTGACTGAAGGAAAGACAGGAAATCTAGAAAGGAAAAGTTCATTCTCTCAGGAAGTAAATTCCTCCCATCTCCTTAGCATAGATTCAGGAAAAGCATCTGTCTGTGGACAGACTCCTGGCCAGGTCATTGACCAGTCTTGGCATGTTACCACCCAGAGACAAAATTCATTTGACCAGAAGGAAATATATTTCTCCTAATGGATCTCCACTGGTGCAGTAACTATTTTGACCACAACATGCATTTCTTTAGAGCACATGACTGAAAACATGTCTTTGCAAATTTGGTTTCTTGCCACATTAGAAATGGACAATGTGCCTTACTCATATTTTTATATTTAAGATTTAAATATTATAGTTAACGGCAGGTAAAATCTATGTTGGAGTCTAGTATGAGGGCTGGCATACGCCACATGTTTCATTAAAACTGGATGGGTGAAACTAGAATTTAAGTCAGTAACTATTGAGTAGCAAAGGGTGACTATCAATGAACAAAAAGATGTTGAATTTAAATAATGTCTTCTAGTTTTTCAAAGTTGCACAAGCTGTCTATTATTAACTGCAGAGTACATGAATGAGATTATAAGAAACACATTATCTTCCAGTGACCCAAGAGAAGAAAGAGTGACAAGGAGCAGCAAAACAAGAGAAATTATTGCTAGCAAAAAAGAAAAAAAATGCCCTAAATCATTGCAGTGAGGCTCTTTCTCCTGAATGGGCATCATTGCTCAGTCATTAAACTTAGTGCCGTCAGTCTGAAAACTTGAACAGGGTCTCTCCTTGTCCTCTTTATCCTTTGATACTATTCTATCTAGCCACAACCTTAGACTTCAAACTGTGTCTTCAGCCTGTTAGCAAAGAGAAACACTGACATTCCCCAGGAAGTGCAGCATGCATTGTCTCATTGCAATGTAATCATTTGCAATTATGCAAAAAATTGAAAAGCAAGCTCTACACTCAAATGTACTGTACAAATTCCATTTAACATGTAATTGCTTCTATTGGCAATCTCTTATTGACTTTCTGTGAGCTGGGCTCAAATTAAATGAATCTGTCTTTCTTATAAAATGATCATTCAACTCATTAAAACCAGTTTCTCCATCAACATACATCTGTATGCTATTCAAGACAAATATCTTACTACAGCACAATCGGGGAATTTTATTCAATAGCAATTATTCCACTATCTGGCACTGCCTTATAAAAAATCAACATATTGTAAAAAAATGTATCTATCGTACAAGTGTAACAGGGGAATAAATTAGTCAAAATTCTCATCTGACTACAATTCAATTTAGTTTACCTCAAGTGGCTTTCCTGATAAACTTTTCTAAATCTCTCATCTGAGATCTCTAACAAGGTAACAGCACAGTAATTGGCTCATTTTCTGCAAAGGGTTCTTAAGTCAGAAAAACAACTGTCCTTTACCAAAAGAGAACAAATAGAAAACAAAATCAAGTATATCACAAAAAATGCTTTTTGATAATACTATTTAAAGAAAAATTCGTTAGCATATGCTATGTCATATATATGGTTTATTAAAGACTTCTGAATATGTTTGATCCTTCATTGTAATAATAATAGTTCATCTCAGTAAAATCACGATCAAAGCTTTAAAATCAGTTATATGACAATTTCAGAAGATTAACCCCAGAAATACTGAGGTTTTAGTGAAAAGTGAATATTAAGTTGTAAACAATGCACATTTAATGCACCTGATACATTCCTTTGAAGAAGACTCTGTCAGTCTAAGTCTGCTATCAGTCAGTTTTGCCTCTCCATAAGCATATTGACTGCTCTGCTGCCATGCTATGAAATAGCACTAATAATTGTCCTTGTAACTTGTCTCTCTGGAACATGCCATCCTCAACTGTGAGCACTAGTTTCGCTGATTGCATCATAATAAAGTTCTCCTTCAGTGAGCTTTCAAAAAATCAGATTGGTAAAATTTATCACCAAAATGCAACTTGCTCTTTCATACTTTAATATATATTTGATAAACTGTTGGTTATAAAGTACTAGGGAGAGGCTTTCACTTCACCAAGAACAATAGACCATGTCTGTTAAGTGTAATGATAGTCACTTGTTGGAAATGGTGATACTGGCATCTTCTGAATGCTAAGTATTCCCAAAGCATGTAATTCCAACCACAGAGTTATGGAACCACAAATGGCAGTATGAAGTGATTGTGAAAAACCTGTGTAAAAGAATGAGCGATATTTGTGCCATTAGAAGATATGATATCAAATACTAGACTTGTCTCTGACTGGCTGGGCTCAGTTCAGACAAGTGAGCTATTTTGTCCTATCTCACTGTGGCACTCCTATCTCATAAAACGGGAGATAATCCTATCTCCTGTTTATTAAACTGAAGCCAGTGTCATATATCCCCAGGTTTACAGTGAAAAATCACATTTAGTATCAAAATATGTTAACTCTACAACAGTTTATAAAAAGAAATGCAACAGAGATCTCATGTATTAAGATTAAAAACATTTGCCCTAAAATTGTCTTTATGTTTTATTTAAGGTTTCATAGACTACAAAGTTATGTTTGTTATGATACTGTAATGTGATAAAGAATGTGCATTGATCTTTATCCTTAGGTCCTGCACAGAGTTGTAAAAATCCTTGGAAACTCTTGATAGGAGGCATAAATGGAGTGCCTTAGTTATTCATAATCCTTTTCATCTTCTTAAGATGTTATATTTAAAAAAATCAATTTTGATGGGGATCAAATGCAATTTTAGTTTAGGGACTGTTTGAGCAATCAAACACTAGATTAGGGGCTTACATTTACTAAGCCCTTATCTCAAAAACAAAAAAAACCCTCTACATTCCCCAGGGTGAAGATAATTTCATTTGAGAATACTTTTACTATTTCTTCATTAATTAATTCCTGGTATGTGCCATTTCCTCTTAATTCATAGCAACTTTTCAGGTCATAGCATGATCAATTTTAATTATCACCTGATAAAACAGATAGATATTAGATCAAGTTTTAAATCCCAGAAATTCAGATATAGAATAGATTAGTATATATTAAAATTTCTTTGTGAAGTAGGAAAGAAATATGTTAATTCCTTAAATAGTAGAACATGTTTATTCAAACAGTAGTAGTAAATCAGTTTCTAAAACTAGGACCACTTATGGCCATGTCATATATTTTTACTTTTAAAATGCTCTCCAAAGGGAAATAACAATTATTCCTAATTATGATGCTGAATGCATGAAACTTTTTAGCTATTGGGGGCATTTGAGAAAAGTGGCAAGACTTTCCATTGAAGTAGCAAGGACTGAATCTAGAACTTGGTGCATATTAGTCAAGATGTCTAGTTTTTCAAAATTGGGAGCCAAGGATTTATTAACTTGTTCATGTATAATTGAACTCATTCTTTAGCTTTTTAACTTACAATATCCCTTTGACTTAGCTATCTCCTGGTTCAAACTCTTCAAGAACTTTTGATGTAGTAATGCACAAAAGGATCCATGAACATGGGATTTAAGAAAGAGTTTGCATGGCATATGATTCCATTTAGTTAATATCACTATGTTATACTCATTCAGTATGTGCAGCTATAAAAAAGTGTAAATATGAACTTCATGATATCACATGGGGTGGTTTCCAATGTATAATTTCAAATAATAAAGGAAGGCTAGGTAGAAATAGTGTGCTTTTAATCTAACAATTTCAGTAGATTAAAATTATTAGAAAAATGGCAACAGCTCAAAACAGGTACAGACTTCTTTTCTCTTTTCATGATTTACTCAATAATCCAGTTTAATAAGTATTTATACAATGTCATTACTGTATGAGGAATCATTATAATTTATGGATGACTTACAGTATTCAAGAGGACATGCATAGGTTACTTGCAAACACTGCATCATTTATGGATGACTTACAGTATTCAAGAGGACATGCATAGGTTACTTGCAAATACTGCATCATTTTATATGAGGAATAGAAGCTTTCACAGATTTTCCTGTTAGCATAGGGATTTCTTCAATCAGTATTTTTCAATTGCAAAAGGGTAACTCTACAAAGCAAACCTTCCATGAAAAAGTAGAGGGAAATGAAAAGATCATGAAATATATAATCAGATTTATTTGCTACACGAATATATGCATATATATTTATATACACATTGATTATTTTATAAAAATGTACAAATAACAATACAAACCATAATCTTATGCATTACATCTTGGTCAATGTAAATAGTATCAAATGAAACAAATCTGAAGAGTTTATGAGCATTCCCTTTTATATCACATTGACTTGAGAAACATGTAAATCTTAAAACACATGCAAAAACAAATGAATTAAAGACGAATGAAAAAAGTCACTTATAAAATTTAGTATTAAAGAAAACCAAATATGTGTATAATGTAAGCACAAAGGAATAAAGAAAAATTGAAAATTTCAGTTAAACAGGTTACAATTTATGTTCTATGCAAAGAAAATTTGAACTTCTGTTGAGGTTTCTATTTTGGTAAAATAAAATAAATATATTTTTGTGAAAATATTTTATAGATTAAATGATAAAGAAACTAAATAAATACACTATTCTTTTGGAAGTACTTCTTCATGAAGGAAGAAAGGGGGTCCTCAAATGCAGATTTGAGGAAGGATAGGAGAATATGTTCTGTTGTGAATTGTAATACTTACAGAAAGTTTTGCTGTTTTCAATATCAGTATCTTCTACTCTTTACACTGAAAGGATAATATAGACTCTAACAACACTAAAACATCTATTTTCTAGAATTTATCTTTTAATGACATTGCCTGCAGTTGGGAGGTTGACTACGACTGTGAGTAAAACAAATACTTGAGAAAAAGTGATTGGGGTGTGGGTTATGGACATTATGCAATAATTCTGAATGATGGACTCAAAGGAACAAGCTCTGTATCTTATTAAAAGAGACTATTAGGAAAATGACTAGGCAAGCCCAAACTAATGAAATTTTAACAAATTATCTTAATTAAGTTTCTATTGTTGTAACAGACATCATGACTAAAAACAGCATTGGGAGAAAGGGGTTTATTTTATCTTTATTTATTTATTTGTTTATTTTAATTTCTTTTTTTAATATAATTTTTTATTAAAAAATTTTCTTTCCTTTTACATACCAAACCCTGTTCCCCCTCCCTCCTCTTCTCCTGCTCCCCCTGACATACCCCCATCCCATCCCATCCCCTCCTCATCGAGGGTAAAGCCTCCCTTGGGTAGTCAACAGAGGCTGTCATACCATGTTGGGGATGGACCTAGCCCCTCCTCCCTGCATCAAGGCTGAGAAAGACATCGCACCATAGGGAATGGGGTATAAAAAGCCAGTTTGTGTACCCAGGGTAAGTCCTGGTCCCATTGCCAGAGGACCCACAAACACACCAAGCCATGCAACTTTCACCCACATTTAGAGGGCCTAGTTCGGTGCCATGCAGGCTCCTCAGGGTTAAGATCTCCTGGGTAAACTGAGAGGGGGGAATAGAGGGGAGGGGATGGAAGGGGATGGGAGGTGGGAACATGGGGAAGAGACAGGGAGGGAGAGCAATGAAAGAGATATCTGAACAGAGTGTATCATTAAGGGTATAGGGAGAAAGCTGTGGCTAGGGAAAACCCCAGGAACTCACAAGATTGTCCCCAGCTAAGACTCACAGCAATGGTGGAGGGGGTGCTTGAACTAGCCTTCCCCTGCACTCAGATTGGTGTCTGCCCTAATTGTCATCATAGAACCTACATCCAGTAACTGATGGAAGCAGATGCAGAGACCCACAGCCTAGCACTTGGCCAAGATCCTGGAGTTCAGTTGAAGAGAGGGAGAAAGGATTGTTAGAGCAAGGGGAGTCAGAACAATGAAGGGAAAAACCACAGAAATAGTTGAACCAAGCTAATTGGAGCTCATGGACTCTGGTTTATTTTATCTTATAACTCTCAGTTGAT
Organism: Peromyscus eremicus; assembly: GCF_949786415.1. Lineage (NCBI taxonomy): Eukaryota > Metazoa > Chordata > Mammalia > Rodentia > Cricetidae > Peromyscus > Peromyscus eremicus. The sequence continues at coordinate 116,617,810 of NC_081418.1, read as the reverse complement.
ATTGTATCACTGAGGGAAGTTAGGGCAGGAAGGCAAGAATGAAAGCAAGAGCCATGGAAGAAGGCTGCTTACTGGCTTGCTCCTCATCGTGCTTAGCCTGCTTTCTTATGCAAGTAGGACCACATGCCCAGGATGTCACTGCTCATATTGGTCCAGACCCTCCAATGTCAATCATTAATCAAGCAAATGTTGGACAGATTTGCCTATAGGCTAATCTTATTGAAGGATTTTCTCAATTAAGAGTCCTCATTCCCAAATGACACTATCTTGTCTTAAGTTGATATAAAAATAACTAACACACATATGCTTTAAAGTACTCCATAATATTTCATCTTTGCAGCAAAAATAAGAATGCATCTGATTAAGGGCTAATCCATATTGACAGTAAGAAGATCTTTCCACTCATTTGAAAGGTGTATTTCTCGTCTACCATCATAACCATTTAAACTATTTTTATTATTGGTTGTTTTGTACTAATTCTTTGATTTTTACAAAACTTGTTTTTGTTTTCTTTCTTGTTGATCTTTCTGTATTTTGAAAAAAAAATGAATGCATTCAGTAACTAAGATGAGCAGTTTCATACTGTCTTACTCTCGGTCAAACACATCAAAGCAACTGTCATTCACTTACCTGAACAATAATTTAAAATAATTATTTAAGAAATATTTGGATCTAAGTTTGAGTACCTTTTTGTAAGTTTTAATTTCCATGCTAGTTAGTAAAACAGCACAATTAGTAAAGGGTTTTTTTTTTTTATTGGTTTGAGGCAGGAAATGTTTTGAAATAAATTGAGGCTTCCTTATGAGGTATACATGCATTCATTTTGGGGAATTTGTGATGAATACTAAAACTTACATTGCATATGATAATCCATGTAAATTGTAAAGCAGAACATACATTTTATAAGACAAAAGAAGACATATAAAATATTTTTAATAATTATGTACCAACTCTTAACTGCTCAAATTAATACATAGATTTTAGGAAAAACACAAAATTCTACATCTAACTCTCACATAAATGGGTTAATATATTTAAAAATTACTTGAAACACTGAGGTGATAGTCAAACTTTCTTTTGAAAATCAAATTGCAGGAAAGATTGTAGGGGAAGAGAGGATGGAGGACACCAGGAGGACATGGTTCACTGAATCAACTAAGCTGGGCTCATATGGGCTTATAGAGACTGAAGAGGCAAGCACAGGGTCTGCAAATGTCTACACCAGGTTCTCTGCATATATGTTATGGCTGTTAGGTTGGTAGTTTTTTTGGGACTCCTAACAGCAGTATCAGGTGTGTCTCTGTGTGTTCTTAGAACATGCTTCTTCCTATTGGGCTGCCTTGTCCAACCTTGATATGAGGGTTGGTTAGTTTTGTTTTGTTTTGTTTTGATTTGTTTCTTGTCTTAGTGTATCTTATTTTGTTATGTTTGGTGGTTGGCTCTTGGAAGCCTACTCTTTTCCAAAAGGAAACAGAGGGAAAGTGAATCTGTGGGAGAGGGGAGGTAACAGAGCACTAGGAGGAGTGGATGGAGGAGAAATTGTAGTTGGAATATATAGTATGAGAGAAGAATATATTTTTAAATAAAATTTTTACTTCTAAAACTTGAAGGCTCTATCCTCATTGTACTATTTATGAATAAAATGGATGGATGTTATTAGACTCATTTGAGAAGATAACTACAGCCATGACTCCCACTAAACTTAAGAATAATATAAAACATTGGAATTATCAATTTCTTTACAAACATATATTCAAATACTTGTCTTTGTCATTAGTTTAGTTTTTTTTCCTTTCAATTATTTCTTGTCATATAGATTTCTTTTTTTTTCCCACAAGTAACTAGATTTTCATATTATGTTTTTCTTCTTTTGCTTTCTTACTTCAATTTTGGAAATCAGCTGGCAGTTCATATTAAAATTTTTTAACTAACCTATCATGAATCCCAATAGTTAATTCACAAAATTTGCATTCATCACTCAAAAACTAGCTCATAGAGGGTAAAACATTACATAGTAGTAGAATTTTATTCAAGATTTTCATAGTGCTGAACCTAATATATGAATCTGCTTTACAGAATATAGCACTGGTTTGGAAAGTACATACTTAAATTATTTTTCAATAATTATGATAAACACCTAATTTAAATGAGTATCATTTTTAGATGCTCATTTGGTCACAGAAATGGCCTGATGGTCCCATTATACATGAGAGAACTGGAACTGAGTCATGTTGGGAATTTGTCCAACATGAGGTATTAGTTAGAAGTAGAGCCAAAGTTCAAATCTATCCACATCCTCTGATTTCACAATCTGTCCTATCAGAAACAATAGATTCTACAGTCCTACTGGATATTACAAAGTGCCCAGTCTGCACATAGTACCAAGAAATAAACATCTATTCATATTTCTAAATTATTCTGTTTCTATTATTTTATGTATTATTTATTGATGTCTATTTTTCTCTCTTTTTCTCGTAGCCTGTGGCAATTTTGTGAAGAAAAGAATCTAATATTTATTTTATCTTATGTTAAAAATGTATGTACCTTTTGAGGTCAGAGTCAATATAAAGAATTTTCCATAAAAAGTTGGACATGAAAGATAATGTTACTATCGAGGAATTTGAATAGGTTCTTTCTGTGAGGGAGAATGAATTCCGATCCCAAATGGACAAGGAGTTGCTTAGTTCAAGCCAATAATAAATCAGTGCTAGAGAGTGGATACTGGAGATCACCACCGGCACCAAGGCAGATGCAAGCTGCCATGTCACTTCCACAGGTCTGAAATTCTGAGTGTCCCTAATGTCACAACCAGGCATGCTCAGTGTAGAATGCATGCAACAAATATTCATGTATCTGAGAAAACTACATTCTGACACATGCTTAGCCTTTAAATAATGCCAATAGCTTCATGGCCTTACTAAATTCATAAACTGCCTCAGAATTTGTGATCATTCGGTATTTCGTTTACCTCTTCTTTAAAGTAGACTTGATATGTGTTTCTGCTAAAATGAGAATTCAATATCATGATTTCCACATACATATTATAGTATGTCTTCAAACAATCAATAATTACTGATAAAAACTATTTTCCTTATCTCATGAAGTTATTGCATTATTAAATTTCTAAGAAATAGAATATCACATTGTGATTGCACAGCTTGGCTCTTCTTCTTGAAGAACTCAGCATAAGCTTTCATGTGCCCACCTACCTTTCCATTAGGAGTCTTTTTCAGGTCCTACTTTATGAGTTATCCTGAAATAAGTACAAATTTAAAATCAAGGTTATATTTTGTCTTCTATTGCAAAATAATGCTAAGTTCTGTTAATAATAAGAGAAAGAGCTGCAGATTATGGTTTGGTTCCTTCTTTCATCTCATTGATCAGCCTCTGAGGTACTATTATACTACATTAGAGAGAACAGATTTTCAAAAAATAATCATTCTGATATTCTAGTAATTACTTTTCTGATCTTGGAAAATGATCACTTTTTAAATTTTTGTCTTATTTATTGATAGAATTGTGTGATGGGGAGGGCAACAAATATGCATGTCATAACATGTGTGGGGGATTCAAAGGACAATTTTTAAAGAATTGGCTCTCTTCTTCCTTTACATGGTCTCTGAAGGTCAAACTCAGGTTATCAAGCTTGCTCAGCACTCCATCTTGATGACCTTTATTTAAATTATTAAACTTCAGTACTCTATTCTGCAAATTGGGAAAAGTAATATCTACTTTGTAGAGTTATTGGCTGTAAAAATTAAATGAGATTATGTCTCTAAGTACGTATGTATCCAAGAGTATTGGGGTCCAGCTCCTCTGTAGTCTTTTCCCAGAGTTCCAGAAGAGATGTTACCAGTGACAGATTAATTAATCTGAGAGATACTTGAATAAACTATATACATGAAACTCTTTTGTCGGTATACTTTATTCTTCTGAGTCAGTTCTCTCTCTACACAGCTTCTATTCTGCTCTCTTACTTAGCTCCTTTCTTGCCTGATTTCTCTCTACACTTTTCTGCTGTTCTTTCTAAGTTCTATCTCAATTCTCCTATCTAGTTCTTCCCCATCTAGCTCTTTCCCATCTAGTGCTTCCCCATCTGGTTCTTCCCCATCTAGTTCTTTCCCATCTAGCTCTTTTCAATCTAGTTCTTCCTCTTCTAGTTCTTCCTCACCTTCCATTTCATTCCTCTAGTTCCCCAATCTAGTCCTCACAAGTCTCTGAGGTTATCAGTTATATACTCATACAAAGAAACAATTCTCTGGCCAAGGCAAGGTCAAACAGGCTTGAATTCTTACAGGGTCAAAAGGACAGATGATAAGATCCTCACAAAGAGCAGTAATTGTCAGCTATCATAGCAACCCAAAAGGGAAGTGGTTGATGAGGAATAAATCAACTAAAGGCTAAATTGGTTAATAGATGTGAAAGGGGAAATATATGTGCTCAAACTATATTCTTAGAAGTGGTTAGGTAAAATGTTAGAATTCTACCAGTCACTAAGTCATGATTAAAAATAAAACTGCCTTTCCCCCCCCCCCTTTGGAGCCATATCTGTCTCAGCCTAATCTCAGCTGTTCCATTTTCTGGCATGGTGGAGGAAGTGAACTCGGTAACCAGGCAACTTGCATCAAAGCTACACGTACCTGGTATGTAAAAGTCCTTTAGCTCTGAGTAAATCTTTAAAGGGAGATCTAGAACTAAGACAACATTTAAAAGAAAGATGTGGTGTGGCTTGGGAGAGAGGGCTGGGGGTGGGTGGGAGGAGGGAGGAGGTGGGATCTGTGGGTGGTATGTGGAGTGAGTAGAAAATTTCTTAGTAAAGAAAAATGAAGAAAAAAAAAAGAAAGAAAGAAACTTAAGCTTAATTAGCACATTCACCAGGCCTTCTTTAACAAGAAGTCTGGATGCTATCTATCTGTGGTCTGTTCTTTGAAAGTCTGGGAAGTATCTCAGATAAGATATTTTCATTCAGAGAAGGTCTTGGCCAGATGTTGCTAATGCCGATGACTACAGGAAGGCCTGAAGTTAGGGGTCTGACTGTGTGACTGCTGTTAGCACAGTTGGGAGGTATTATCCAAATACTTTAACTGTATAGGGGAAATTGTGCCCAATGAATGATCAAACACACTGTTCTAGGAATGAAAAAGCTACAATAGCACACAAGAAATTCATTGTAGGAAACAGCTAATATTCAAAGGCCAAGTATCACCTAGATTCCTTAAGTCTTGGCTTTACCCTCTGGAAAGGTCTTGGCTTCTTTTAGATATAGCTTTCTCACCATCAGCTGAATGTCTACTTCATATTTCTGAGGCTCATAGCACATAGGCAAATATTTGTAGACATATGTGTGTTATTTTTGTGTATATACATACCCATAGAAGTAACTGTTCAATGTATAACGTAATCCTCATTTGATTAAGCCATGTGTTCCTCATATTGAAAGGTGTTTAAAATCTAATAACTCCTCATAAAAATGAAATAATAGATGGTTACATAATAAGATGGACCTACATAACAAAAAGGTTTCAGCTTTGGATCCTAGAATATATTATAATTAGTTAAAAAATACATGTATTTAAGTAATATGTACATACATATTTAAGATAAACTTTTGCATAGTAGAAATTGCCATGTAGTTCCAACTGACTTCTAATTCCTAGTTCTCCTGTCTCTGCCACCCCAATGCTCTTGTTACAGATGGGCACCACACTTTCTTGTTGAAAGTATATTTAATATGGATAAACCAAACCACATCACATATCCTAATTTCTTCTGAATCCTACTCCTTTACATTTGAAAATGACTAGCAAAAATCTAAATTTATTGAACAATTGGCTCATTAATTACAGATATCAAAAAAGATAATGTTACATAAAAAAGATTATATACATAAATATATATAATTAAATATTATATATAATAGCAAAAAATAGGCCTCATCTTATATGTGTTATAAAGTAGAATTAACTAATCAAACATAAAATAGTGGGTAAAATAATATTCAAGGATCCAAATTAATGTGAGAATAGTAATAAAAAAACAAAACGCCAGGCGGTGGTGGTGCACGCCTTTAATCCTAGCACTCGGGAGGCAGAGGCAGGTGGATCTTTGTGAGTTCAAGGCCAACCTGGGCTACAGAGCGAGTTCCAGGACAGGCTCCAAAGCTACACAGAGAAAATCTGTCTTGAAAAACCAAAAAAAAAAAAAAACAAAAAAAAAAAAAACAAAAATGAGTTATTGTTTTATTTTAAAATAGGTTTTTTCCAAAATTAAAAAAAAAAAAGAGTAAGCCGGGCGATGGTGGCGCACGCCTTTAATCCCAGCACTCGGGAGGCAGAGCCAGGCGGATCTCTGTGAGTTCGAGGCCAGCCTGGGCTACCAAGTGAGTCCCAGGAAAGGCGCAAAGCTACACAGAGAAACCCTGTCTCGAAAAACCAAACCAAAAAACAAAATTAAAATAGGTTTTTTTCTTTATGTTGGGCCTGGAGATATGGCTCAGTGTCTAAGAGAACTTACTGCTCTTACAAATGACTTGGGTTTGCTTCCCAGTATCTACATGAGATGGCACAACTTCCTCTAATGCCAGTTCCTGAGATCTGACACCTTCTAACCTATTTGGGTAATATCATAAATAAATAAATAAATATTTTAAAATTAATATTTTTACTCAATTATACAGTCTACAAATGTGATTTTTGTCTTAAAATTTCATATCAATAAAATTTGTAATTTTATGGAAGTATTTCTTATTCTGTGTTGCAATAAAAGTGAACAATTGGTTAAATATTTCTTTTCCTACCTATAAAAATATATCTTTATTGAATAATATATGTGAAAATTATTGTTTTCTTTTATTTTTACATGGGATATACTCAATGATTAAAATAATATAAAATCCCCCAAAATATTAATATTGGGTGTTTTTGAAAAGGATCTATGAAGCCATTTGTTATTTTTTAAATTTTTATTAACATTTAATACATATTTTATATTTCTGCTTCAATTTAGGTTCTGATTTTAAATTTTATATTTTCTTCTAAGTCTTTTGTTTGTTTTCTTTTTTTTTTTTGAGACAGTATCTCAGGATACATCTCTGCCTATAGTAGAAATCATTATGTACATCAGGATGACCTTGAACTCACAGAGATTTGCCTGCCTAGTTACAATCTCATTTGGCTGTGTATTGTCTTTCCTGTTGTAAAGATTTCTTTTTCAAATTCCATCAGTTATAAGAAAGCTAATGCTTCTCATTATTAGAAGATCTAACACATTTTAAATGAGTGACTAAACTATAAATGCTTTTAATTGATGAGTTTTAGCATGGCATGATGGTTTGAAAAAGACTGGTCCCATGGGCTCATATGCTTGAATTCTTGGTCCTCAGTAAGTGGAACTGTTTGGGAAGGATTAAGAGGTATTGCTTTGTTGGAGTATGTGTGGCCTTGTTGGAAGAGGTATATTCCTCGTGGTTGGCTTTGAGGTTCCAAAAGTCCATGCAAAGCCCAGTCATGCTCCCTGTCTGCACCCTGCCTATGGATCATATGTAAGCTGTCAGCTACTGTCCCAGCACCATGCCTTCCTTCCTGCCTGCTGCTATGCTTCCCATAATGATGCTCATAGACTCACCCTGTGAAACTGTAACCAAGCTCCAATTTTATTCTTTCTCTTAGAAGTTGCTTTAGTCATAGTATCTCTTCATAGCAGTAGAACATTAACTAAGACTGAAGGATAATTAAATAGTTGGATACAAAAACACATCTAGCAGTGCCTATTAGTACAACAGATTTCTAATTTACCATTTGTTGAGGATCCTGCTAAATAAACATGGTGAGTGACTGTGGGTGGAGTCTGAATGAGAGAATATGAGTAGAGATTATTACAAGTTATCACCTTTGGACATAATTCCTTGGAATTACACTGCTTGATTTTCTACAAAATTTGTTATTGAATTTGATCTTCTAAGTTCTTTTGTATTAGTTAAATCAAAAATTATTTATTTTTCTGTTTTAAAGCAATCAAATATATCTCCCAAATTTGCCCAATGTAAAATGTGATGAGAAGATGATATCTGATCATACCTATTTGATAGATATATCTTTAGCTGTCTGGTTGTACAATGGCAATCTAAAGTAACAATTCTATAACAATAGAAAGATATTCTGCAATATATATTTCTATTATAAATGTCATAAAGCTGATAGTATCTAAAGGAAGTAAAAGTCCCTTGAATGCCATCAGTGATGCCTCATATATTTCTGTATTGACTCTCACTTTTTGCCCTGATTCCACTCATGAGTTGAGGTCAGTGTTGGGAAGGCTTTCTAGCACCATCCTTGCTAGCTGGGAGTTTGTGTATAGAGTGTGACAATACTTTACAAATCACCCAAACAAATTCAGACTTCCAAGCCCATTTGCATTTAGTAGCTCATAATCCACGTGGGAGAGTCTCTCTGTCAGGAAAACGGGAACATTTGTTCCAAGGTTGAAGAAGGCAGAGGAACAGATGAGAGGGACTTCCTGCTCAACATCTTTATCCAGCTAGTTAAACTTTCTGGCCCATAGCTGCTTCAGAAAAATTAGATAATTAACTAGAATACAATTAATATAAAAATTACATGGAGAAAGGTAGATGCACAAATGTTTCCAAACAGCTTTTGGAAATTCTATTATCATTATTCTTGCATTTCTCTTAGAAACAGGAAGTTTGTGCAATTTCTTTCAGTAGGTGCACAGAGTGTGACAGCAACAATGGCACTGATGACACTTGTCATTTTTGTGACAAGTGTTGTGCAACCCAGGCTAGTGTTTCACTCCTGTTCCTCCGCCCTAAACCACCTGTGTGGTAAGATCATAGGCTTGTGCCACCATGTCTAGCCAATTAACTGTTTCATCAATTAATTGTACGTAACACCTTTTTACTAGTTAGTCTTTAAGTTGCACCTTAAGAACTCTTTGATGTATCTCAGCTTCATCTGCTGAACCATTTAAAATTCACGAAGCCTTACATTATGACACATCAAATGTCACAGTCTGGCAGTTAATCTGATTGAAAGGTTACTTTTGTATAGCACCTGCAAAGGTGTCTGAACTGAAGATTCCCAGGATTTGATGCTAAAAGGGTGAAGAAGATAAAATTAAATCATGGATTTGAAAGCAGCTGTGCATTAACTGAATCTGGAGCATTCTCCATCTATTCAAACTTTCTAGAATATTTTTTCACATGGTGTCACTAACACAAACATAGCAAGTGCTGACTTGTTTCTACAAATTAGGTTGATTTTTAGATTCACATCTTTATCATTTCATAAGACTAAACATTTTCTTAAAAATTGCATGTTAATAAAGTACTTAGGTATTATTTATCTACTAAGCAAAGGGATTTTTGAAGGATGTGAAATGCTATAACTTCTTAATTAGATATGTGTAAATAATATTTGATGTGCAGGAATGTTTAAATATTAGTCTTGTCTTCACTGTACAGAATGCCTGTGATGGGTTCCTGTAAAGGATGTATGCTCTGGGAATGTAATCTTTAATATTTAACTAATTCCAAATATGATTAGGAAGGACAAAGGACTGGGAAAACGGGGGAAGAAATGCTGTCCCTTTTGGGTTACATACTTTTTGATTACTTCTTAGAAATTTCTAGAAGGATAAGAACCTAAATTTAACTCTTAGAGTTTGACTGCAGCTTTTCTGATTTGATGATGATACTTGTCACTTTAATTCATGGTCAATTACTGGCCATGGTAGGTGTGCATTGGTGGTGCTCTTTGTAGTGGCTTCTTCCTTCAAAATAGAGTGGAGGTTAGGAAAGGCTGCTGCAAAATGGTATCTTCTAGACAGCAAAGGACCCTTGAACTCAACAACTAACAGCAACTGTGATCAACTTCACAAAACCTATACAAGATCAAGCCAATCAAAATTCCAATGGCATATGGAGGCCCTGCCCCTACCTGAGGACCTTATTGATAGCTGATATCTGTTGGAGGACAAAAGACAGGTTTCTTCAGAGATGTGTCCCTGGTAGGATTCTTTGTACTTCAGTGTACAGTTCTATGAACATGTACATATGGATAGCACTAGAGGACATGACTATGGCATGGGTGTGTGGTAGAAGGTGGTCTGGGAGGAGTTGGAGGGCATTGTTGGGATAAATAGAATCAAAATACTTGGCATACATGCATGCAATTCTCACAGAATAATAAAAAGTATTTAAAAATTACTTTCTGAGGATCAAACCACAGGTATAGAATCCAGAATATATCTTAAATTTCATTCAATAGTTGCTTCTGACAGAGGTGGTGAGTGCCCATCACATGGCAGTGTCTTGATATCACTTAGAAATGCACTTATAATATTTAGGAGACTATTGTTTTACAAAATAGCTCTAGCACAGTGTTCTTTGGGGAGCTATTTACCACAAATATAGTACATTTTTTTACTCCATAACAATTCTGCTTATCTCTGTATGTAAGTAGTCATACAGCAAGTGGTCACAAACATCAACATGTGTAAAATATGGGGAAATAGGGGATTTGACTAACTTCTTCATGTAGAACTTACCACTGAAAGTCAGTGCCACACACAGGAAAACCCAAGGTCTTCCTGCTCAATTACAGGGGGCAAAGAGATCAATATATGTGTGGGGGACACGTAATTATGTATTTTAACTTTCATACTAATCTCCCTTCTAATATTACCAGAACTAAGAAGCTAAAACCTGATTCCTGTGCCTCAAGGACCCTGTAACACTAAGTAGGGAAGTTTCTTGGCATTCTGGTATTCGTACATGTCCTGAAGTTAGTGCAAAGGAAAAATATTTCTAATAAAAAATACAAATTAAAGGAGCTTTATAAGGATTCTGTACATCATAGCAAAAAAGATCTATGTCAGGCCCACATTGTAAGTCAGTCCCTTACATAAACACTATTTCAATGATCTGGATACCTCCTGGGTTTTCCTGCAGCCCAGGTACCAGTGTCCTGTAATCTCCTTCTCTAAGTTTATCAGCAAAAATTGTTTCTTGTCGGTACTTTTCTAGTCCATCTTTCCCATCTTCCCTTCCTTCTTATCTACTTTTCTTGCTTCCTTTTCCTTCCTTATATTTTTCTCCTCCCCAAACTTTCTGTTTCTGTCATTAGTCTTTCCCTGTCTCTGTCTCTCTCTGTGTCTCTCTCTGTCTCTCTCTGTCTCTCTCTGTCTCTGTCTCTCTCTCTGTCTGTCTCTGTCTCTCTGTCTGTCTCTGTCTCTCTGTCTCTCTGTCTCTCTGTCTCTCTCTCTCTCTCTCTCTCTCTCTCTCTCTCTCTCTCTCTCTCCCTGTCTCCACATGTACCAGTACATGGAGGCCAGTGGTTGATGTCATGATGTCCTCATGTCTTTCCTCATTGCTTTCTTCCTTATCTTCTGAAACAGGGTCTCTCACTAAGCCTGAAGCTCGTTAATGTGACTAGACTACTGCCTAACCTAGTTAGGGTTACAAAGGTGTACTGCCATGGATTTTAAGAATAAAACTTCATGTCCTCATGATTTAGCAACAAACACTTTGCAAACCATGCCATCTCTCTAGCCCTACCTATGCTCCTTTCAATCTAGTATTTATGATAAAACTTTGTGTCTTGCTGTATCTAGACCTTCTGATTTGAACAGTGTGTGTGTGTGTGTGTGTGTGTGCGCGCGTGTTTTCTATGTGTTCAGGAAGCTATGGGGATAGGATACCCAGATACTTTTCAAACCAACAAAGGGACTTTTGGTGATGCCAATTTTTCTCCCAGCACTCAATAGTTGCCTTTAGTTCTTTGTCTAGTGGTGGGAAATCATTCAGTTTTCTCCCTTCCACATTAACATGTCCATTGACATTGCTATGTTTCTAGTTTTGTTTGTGCAGTTATTTCTAGGAGAGATTGTTTTAAAGTTGACTTCCTAATAACTTGAAGGGGAATGGGGCATAGGAGGAAGTTCAGAGATGGTAGCTGGGAGGGGTTGGAGAGGAAAAGGGAGAAAGTAAGTTATTTAATTATACTTTAATCTAAAATATCTAAAGAAAACACAAGTAAAAATTTAAAAAGGAAGTCAACAATCTTAATTTGCTTCTCCAAAGGATGTAGAAGCTTAGTTACTATGAACTTCTGGCCAGTGACTATGCAGGGCAGGCTTAGTTGTGCAAGTTTATTGCTGCTAAGTGAGTAATTCCTCTTAGGCAACTTCCTTAAAGAAGACTCTGGATTTGACAAAGAAGCATCAAGAAATGATCTATGTTCCCAGGCCCTTCTTATTTGACTCTTGCACATTTCTTATCTTCCTAGTGGTCACACCTGCATGGTTTTCTACACTTGTTCTTAGCTAAAAGCCAAAAAGCAACAACCTGCATTGTTTTATAAATATCCTTAGCTTTTCTCACATCTTGCTGTCTTCCTGCTCCACAGTGAGGCTGCAAATGACTCTAGAAGGAGACATGTGATTCTCCTAGGACTAAATTGATGTAGGTGTACACAATATCCATGCATATATTTTCTCTGTTTCAACATATATACGCAGGATGATATGCAGAACATACACAATTGGCACAGAGCAAAAAAACACCATTAGTACATGAAACTGCATTAGCATATATTGAATTTTCCCAGCAACTTAATATTTTGCAGCCTCTGTGACAAGCATTCCCAGAAGCAAATGATAAAATGAAAATATGGCATAACTGCTTTCCATTTGTATCTACAGTGGTTTCAGGAAGAATGGAGCTTTCCAGATTTCTTGGTTGAAAATGCAAATTCATTTTTAAAGATATTTCCCTAATGTTCAGAAACAAATGACTGACACAGAAGTTCACAGTTTCTGTTTTTGTAATACCAGTATAGTTTGAAAGTGAATTCCTTTAAAGAAGTTTGTCTTGGAGAAAAAGACACAATGCCATGCGAAGAAAACATTGCAGGTACCAAATTTGCCGATTATCTCACACTTGAGAGTTGAGTACAGAACAATTTATATTGAGCTAACATTTTCCTACAGATACTTGGACGACTAAAGCTTTAGTGTTTGGACCTGTCTTATTATTTCCATACTATCTGTTATTTTAGAAACTGATGTTGTAGAACACAGCATACTCTAGCATATTCCTGTGTAAATATCTTGTTTTCATTCTTTTTAGGCAAGTAAAGTTTGGCAACTTCAGAACTTTGCTTAGCAAAGATTGTCTCCAAATGGACTTGAGGGGGCACATTTGGAATATAAAAATTAAAAGCCCCTCAATGTTCCAGTTGTGCCTCAATAATCCTCTCTTTCTCCTCATGGATCATTCAGGTTGATCTTAGGAAAAACTGATTTTAAAAATATGAAGGATAAGTACAAAATGAGTGTGTGTGAAAATACATCTTAGTGCAGATTTACTGATAACAATGAGCGGTCAGGATCTAAGTGACTTTCCACATGGAACATCAGAAAGGGTACCTGGATCATATTCTTGTAGCAGAGCAGGCAAAAAATGTTTACAACCATTGACCTTCATCATTATGTCTTAAATGAAGAGAAGAGAACACCAAAAGCTTGCTGTTTTATTAAAATCACAGGCAGAAACTCCTTAGATGAGAAGTTTAGAATGCATTTTATTAAATCTCTTTGTTTCATCTTCATGGATGCAAAGGTTTTTTTTTTTTTTCCTCAAGACATACATATGATGATCTTTATAAGAAAGTTCTTATTTTGACTATCTGAGAGAGGAAGTAGTCTGAATGCCTCTCTGGTCTGTAGAGAAAAAAGGACACATACATCTACAGATCTCAACATAGTCAATTTTTGGAGGAAATTTTCAAGTTAAATTTCTTAGAAGTTAGCCAGGGGGGTGTTAAAGGAGCTTCTCTCCTGTTCCAAGGACATAACACAACATTGGGGTGTTGGAGAAAATTTTAGGAAGAACATCCTCACAGGATCAATCACAAAATCAGATGGCACTTAAAATGATTATAAAGAAGTAATGTCAATCTCAGTCTTCAGAAGTGTGTCCCAGGATGAGTAAAGGAGAAACAGGCTGGTCATGGTGATGCTGTCTTAGTATAACTTATTGTTGATGGAGTATTCTTCAAGATCTCTGCTAGCCATTATTTTTCATATGTTTAATGAGTCTAGGCTTCTATTTATATAATTAAGAAAACAGAAAAGTTAAAGGTTGAATTTACCCCTGCCATTTATCACATGGCAAAGGTTCATAAAAAGGTTATTATCTTTTGCCTGCTCTTCAGACTCTTTTCGTGCTGAGTTGCCTTGCCCAGTCTCAATAAGAGGGATTTCGCCTGTCTTCTTGTATCCTATTTTGTCCTCTTTGACTGTGGTCTCTTGCAGACCTGCCCTATTCTGAAGAGGAAATGGGAGGAGCAGGATGGAGAGAGGAGAAACTGTGGCCTGTGGTGCAAATTGTATCATATGAGAAAAGCTATTTTTAATAAAAATTAAAAATAAATTAACAATTAAACATGACTATTATATTTAATAATAATAATAATAATAATAATAATAATAAGTTGTTAAGCATGTTTCAGAACACAAGTATCAGAACAAATATTATAAAATGGAATTGTTTTTTAACCCTCTGACTTATATTCAGTTAAATTTCCAGGTGTAGCAGAAAATGGTTAACTTTCTTTGTGAAGTTAACTATTTAATGGAAATCCTCTATTACTGTGTGAGTTCAGGATCTGCAATATTGTAACAGCATAGAAGATCTTTGCAGAGGTGAAGTACAACCTTGAGGAAAAGTGTCACATATAATCATTTTCAGTGCTTACCAACACATAATCCCTTTCTGTAAGCTATATCCTATGTAATGCAAAGATTAGTTAGGAGGAAAATGATTTCTATAGCATAGTTTGATACAAACACCATGTCCATTTATTTTCCTTTGTCAGGAAAATGATATCTACCTTTAATAATAACAGAGTAAAATAAAAATGTGAGGCTAAAACAAAAATAAATCATATTATAGATATCCCACAAAGCTGAAATAACAGAGACTAAGGTTTGATATTATGGATGATCTTGTCTATAAGTAAGTATCACTCTGCCACATGGTTCAGTGACATTCAGTCACCGTGCTGAGCTTCAACAGGCACGTGTAAGATGGACAGTCATCAGTAAATTGGCTGCTGTTTCTCCCTACTTTAATATCAGCTTAACAACTGCAAGGATATGGCTGTTTAAATATTAAAAACATGTTCCATTATTAATGAGCTATCATCCTTTTTCAGATTATTAAACCTGTATGGAAAGAGCTTTGGTATGAAGTACAGTCAGCATTCTTAGCTCAGCAGTCTGGGGATGCCACATATGTCAAATCATTTTTTTTACTGTCTTGGGCATCAAAACATTGATTAATATCATCTAGGTCTAAAGGGAACACAATTAAAACTACTCAGTTTCCACCAAACTTCCAGCAGTAATGTGCCGATTATTGCTCAAGGCAAAATGAACACAAATTATTATTTTGCCATTGGTCTACTAGCAAAATATGGGCAGCTACTATACTTCAGGAAGAAAACCATTAAAGTAATACAAGATAGCTCCTGCCCTTTCCCTCTCTCAAATGTGTGCCTGACAATGAGATGTGAAATTCATTAAAATGTGACAGTAACTAGGAAAGATGATGTGCCGGAAATAAGTGAGTTTCTTGACAAGTGATAGCCCTCTATAAATATTAAGACAAACAATCACAAAGTTCAATACTATATTGTCTTTGAACAGGATGCCACTAAATGTAACGATCCAAAGAAACTAATTACTAAATATTGAAATTAATTTTGTACAATAAAACACCTCATTCCAGCTATCAGTTTGAACAATTCTAGAGTATTCTTGTCCCACTGAATGATTGATTTTGGTCAACACATTTTATTTTCTGGGTTTATATTCTTTGTATAATATGTAAAAGGGAAACTGTAGGAAATCCAACTTTGAAATAAGGCATTTTGAGTTTTCTGTCCAGAATTACAGCAATTCCAACATTTTGGAGTGGCCGTTATCTTAGTAAACTATTACAGGCCAAATTTCTTAAAATTGAGTATATGTGATATATGCTTAGCAAACACATTACATGTTTTCTAAGAAACATTCTTCTGGACCTCTACATACAAAAAGTAAATGACACCCTGTTCCCAGGACACTAAAAGACTTGTGTACTGGCTCTAACATTGATATCAACATTTTAATGTTATATGATTGGGTAAATCACACTTTCTCATTCCCATGACATATCAGTCTAGCTGTTCTCAAGCATTCTTTAGCTTACAATCATAGTATATGAGTTTATAATGGACAATACATTGGAGATAATGCATAACATTGGAAAAAATTTAAGTATTATTTATGCTTATCATGCCATATTTTCTATTAAGAGATTATAAAATTTTCATATTTATAACAGGCTTGGGTTATTACTATAACTTGCTACCATTCTAAGTCCATGTAAGATAACAGAAAAAAATCATATGACACAAGTTCATGATCAGAGAAAAGTGAATCAGGGTTAAGTGAACATGATCTCCCATCTGCTTAGTGGAATAACAGACATGATCCATCAAACAGACACTTACTTAGTGTTCATTTGTGTGTATCAGTTCTCTTTGAACTGTATGCTTCCCCAAGGGATGAAAAGGTTGTACTTTCCTCGAGAAAACAGTTTAGTTTAGAAAACTCCAAATGCCCCAATCCATGTCAATCAAACTGTAGCTGATGTGGTAGCTCCCGCCTATAATCCCAGCACTTGGAAAGCTGAAACAGGAGAGTAGACTGAAATTTAAAACCAGCCAGAGCTGTTTACAGAACTAAAGGCTGCTTGGGCTACAGTTAAATGCTGCCACAAAACCACACCATAAAGACCCCAAATACTGTAAACTGTAGTTTATATTTAATATTTACTTTATCAAAGTATAAAACAATATGCTCAGTAAAACAAAGATTATCTTATCATGATGATCCAAGAGGTAATATAGTGAGTGAATTTTTTGTTTTGTTTTGTTTTTCGAGACAGGGTTTCTCTGTGTAGCTTTGTGCCTTTCCTGGAGCTCACTTGGTAGCCCAGGCTGGCCTCGAACTCACAGAGATCCGCCTGGCTCTGCCTCCCGAGTGCTGGGATTAAAGGCGTGAGCCACCACCGCCCGGCGTGAGTGAATTTTTTTAAAGCAAACATCTAACTGCAGCTGTAGAAAGAGACAAAAATGCCAATATGGAAAGAAACTGCCTTTGAATCTATAACTCTCTAACAGACTTTCCGGGTGGATGTCAACATGTAGATTGCAAATGAATCCTTTTCTATCGCCATGCACAAAACTCTAGTCTAAGTGGATCAAAGATCTCATTATAAAACCAGTTACACTGAAGCAGATAGAGAAAGCAAGAAGTAGTTTTGAACACATTGGCACAGGAGACTTCTTCCTAAATATAACCCCAATAGCACAGAAACTGAGAGCAACAATTAGTAAATGGGACCTCTGAACTGAGATGCTTCTGTAAGGCAAAGGACACAGTACATAAGACAAAACAACAGCCTACAGAATGGGAAAGATCTTCACCAACCCCACGTCCGACAGAGGGCTGATCTCCAAAAGTATATACAGAACTCAAGAAACTAGACATCAAAATACAGAACAATCCAATTAAAAAGTGGGCTACAGACCTAAACAGAGAATTCTCAACAGAAGAATCTCAAATGGCCAAAGGACATTTAAGGAATTGCTCAACATCCTTAGTTTGCCAGGCAGTAGTGGCACAGGCCTTTAATCCCAGCACTCAAGAAGCAGAGGCAGGTGGATCTCTGTGAGTTCGAGGCCAGCTTGGGGTACAAAGTGAGTTCTAGCAAAGGCTCCAAAGCTACACAGAGAAACCCTGTCTCAAACAAACAAACAAACAAAAAACCCAAACCAAAACAAAACAAAACAAAATCCTTAATCATCAGGAAAATACAAATTAAAATGACTCTGAGATACCATCTTACACCTGTCAGAATGGCTAATACCAAAAACACTGAAGACAGTTTATGTTGGAGGGGATTTGGAACAAGAGGAACTCCTTCACTGTTGGTAGGCATGAAAACTTGTATAGTCACTGTTGAAATCAGTATGGCAGTTTCTCAGGAAATTGGGAATCAATCTTCCTCAAGACTCAGCTATACCACTTTTAGGCATATACCCAAGGAATACTCAACCATACCACAAGGACACAGGCTCAGCTATGTTCACAGCAGCATTATTCATAACAGCCAGAACTGGGAAACAACCTAGATGCCCCTCAACAAAAGAATGGATTAAGAATATGTGGTATATCTTCTATTGGTGTTTCATCATCTATCTGGTAAGTGTTGTTTGGTTGTACATAGTGAAAAATAACAAAATAATATCTACTTACGCAAGTTGGTGCTCATAGGTGGGATATAATCTTTTGTGAATATCAATGCTCGGTTGATTATTTGAAGATTGTCAATGATAGAATGTGAGCATGTTTGATAAAGGCTGATTTCTACCACACAATGTTTCTCCTCTTCAGTTACCCTTATGCTCCTGGTAAGAGAGGTGATAGTGGATGTGGTTTTTAAGCCCTTTTCTTACATCTCAGGGGTAGGATTCTAATAGTCTTCCCTTAAGATTCTCTCCCTCTTTTACTCTCCTACATCTCTCCCTTCCTCTTCTCTCTCTCTCTCTCTCTCTCTCTCTCTCTCTCTCTCTCTCTCTCTCTCTCTCTCCCTCCCTCCCTCCCTCCCTCCCTCCCTCCCTTCCTTCCTTCCTTCCTTCTTTCTTTCTATCACCTTGCCCAGAAATTCTATTATACATAGTGTGTGGCCTCTAATCAGATTTCCCTTTTCTGTAACTCTAGAATATGTTCTTTCCTTTCTTCCTTTCTATGCATCTCTTTGCCCAGAAATTCTAGTAAACACAGTGTAAGTGACCTCTATATATCATTTTATATAGCTCTAGAATATGTTCCTTCCATTTCCTTTCTCAATGATGGAGACAGAACAATCATCATTATCCTGTTGTACTGAAAAGACACAAAGCACATGCTTCATGACACAGGCATCACTTTACATTTTTTTAAATTAAAAAGATAATTACATATTTTCTCCTCTTTCTTTCCCCCATCTAATCCTCCTCATGCTCCCTTCTTTGACTTTCTCTCAAATTCATTGCCTCTGTATCTTTAATTGCTGTATATTATATGTTTTAATATTATAATATATCCCTAAGTATATAAAGATAACCTGCTCCCTACAAATTTTACTTGTATGTTTATGATTTCAGGGCTGCTCCATTGGTATTGGATAGCAAGGTGAAGGACTCTTCTCTGGGGTTGCCTATTGTTACTTGGTTGCCAGTAACACTTTTACAACTAAGCTGTTTCTACTTATAGGTCCTAACTCAATATTCTGAAAGCTTTTGGCTGCTTCCTTGCTCACCTTTCTGTTTCAGGTACCAGTCTTCCATTTATTTTTATGTTGTACATTTTTTATATTTTATAACTTTTTTATATATAGAAAACCTACTTATATGTTTACAACTCTTATTCATTGTTTTTGTTTTCTTTCTCCCTCTGTTTCCTAGGTTTGTGGGGGCAAACTACACACATAATAGGTCAAATTGTAAAAAAAAAAATCGAGCAACACATTTTCTCTGCATGCCTACTCTGAAAACAGTTTTGGAAATAACCATTTCCACTTTATAAACAACCTGCCATGAGCTAATTCTCATACAAAATGAATAATCTCTTAGGAATACTTTTAAAACTTTCTTTCCTTTTAAGTTTGGCATGTTCCAAAAATATACTTTGATGACTGATTGATAAAACTCTTGATCATTCTTAATTATTACATTGTTTTCATAAGGACCAAGTTTAGGGGAAGATAAATCAGAAGATGAAAGGCTTATGTGGTTCATAGTACTTGCTCTTCACATTATTTTACTATGCAACTTTCACAAAGGTAGTTAGAGACTACATAAGCTGTATGTTTGTAAGTACATTATGGAAATATTTTTATAGTTAGAAAAGAAAAGTGTTCAAAAACACATGTGCAAGAGGAATGATCCAATGATGAAAATAATATTTGGAATCCTGAACTTGAAGCTAAGTGAGTAAAATTTGACACCTAAGAAGCCACATGACTCAGTATCCTTATCTATAAAATGGTGATAAGCAGAACAAGTGTTTTTTTTTCTCCAAACAACTATTTTGAGGAATTCCTGAAGTAATTCTGATAACTCTCTAAGTGTGGTGAATGAAAGAATGAGATATCCCAATAAACTTATGCTGTCAATGAGCTATCATAGTTAGTATCAGAAAGTCTTTAATTAATATTGTTTTCTTACATTTTGCAAAGAATTTTTAGAACTTGTTTTGCTACGAAGAAACTCTGCAGAACCACATATGGAATAGAATTTGAGAATGGAGTGGGTATTGAACTGCCTTTCTGGACTATGCAGATTATTGTGCTGCAGGTATAATGAGAATTCCCTCCTCCAAACAAGGAAAGAAACAAACAAAACAAAACAAAAAAGAAAGTTGCAAGAAAACTAGAAAAAAAGGCAACTTAAATTTAACTTTAGAAAATTCACGTTTTGTTAGTGTCCTAATTTGCTTTATGTTATTGTGATAGACTACTCCAACCAAAAAACAAAACAAAACAAGAGGAGAAATGTAATTTTGGCCATACTTTGCACACTTCGCAGCTACAATTTATAGCCCATTTTGAAGGGGAGTCAGGGCAGGAACTCAAGGCAGGAACCTGGGGTGAGAATTGAAGTATGGGCCATGGAGGATCAATGCTTACTGGTTTGCTCTTCCTGGATTGTTCAGCCTCA
This sequence comes from Peromyscus eremicus, assembly GCF_949786415.1. Taxonomy (NCBI): domain Eukaryota; kingdom Metazoa; phylum Chordata; class Mammalia; order Rodentia; family Cricetidae; genus Peromyscus; species Peromyscus eremicus. The sequence continues at coordinate 116,596,982 of NC_081418.1, read as the reverse complement.
ACCTGCTTTCTTATGAAACCAAGAGCAATTGTCCAGAGGTGGCTTAGGCCACAGTGGGCTGAGCTCTCCCACATCAGTTATTAATGAAGAAAATGCCTCACAGGCATGGCTACAGGCCAATCTGATGGGGGCCACTCTTCAATTGAAGTTCCTTCTTCCAGGATTCCTTTAGCTTGCATCAAGTTGATTAAAAAATGAACAACATACTTACATTCATCATTTTATAATTAAAAGTAGAAAAATAAGAGAAACTGACTTAACAGGTGGCACAACTTTGCTCACTGCCTGGCCAAGTGAATCATGGTAGAATAAAATCAAATTTTATATTAAAAAATGATTACTCGCCCATAATTTCACTCGTGTTATCAGACTTATTCAATGTCAAATCAAATATGTGTTATAAGACAAAGCACCTACATTAACTCTATGAGGATGGAGTCTCTTTTTTTGTTTAGTTGGCACTTGTATTCATATGGAAAATCCCATGCTGAGGTTCCATGTATTCAAGTGCTTTCACCTCTAGATCCATCTCTTGTAAAAGCCATTATATCATTATTCTATATGTCACTGGAGACTGATTAGAGTGTTGACTATAAAGTCAGGTCAGAAAGTCATTGCAAAAAAACCAAAAAGGCGATAACCTTTACTTATACAGAATGACACTAAATGTTAAAGAACAAAAGAGTTTAGATGAAATTTTAAAAATAGCCTACAAAATATTTAACTGTACCACTGACCCAAGCTCATAGGAAAGCAACTTGGAGTCTTCTAAGTCCATTTGTGGATGGACCTCCATCTATCATAAGGTAGGTGGCATATCTTAAACAGGCAAAGGGAAGAACTATTTCAAGATTAAGCACAGGATTTCCTAGCCCCTGAGAATGATGTAAATGAATTACGGCTGCATCTCTAGGGGAGTTAGTACAGTTTTCATTCCTCTTTCATCCTTTTAAAGGATGCTGAATACATGAGTCTCAAACAAACGTTCTTGCCACCGTGTGCGTCTATTTTGCAACATCAGAGACAGTCCACACTAATTTACTACAATTTGTTATGTATTAGACCTGGAACACAAGTTCAATCTTAAATCACCCTTGACTCATTGTTCAGATTTGCCTGTGCTGCATAGAAGAGACCAAAGCAACTCCAGAGGAAAGGATGAATCAGAAAAGTTTTGGGTCTGTGTGAGAGAAGATGAGCACAAGGTTAGGGATATCTGCTGTTCATAATATTTGTCGAAGTGGAAGTAGGTATTTAAGAATGGCAAAAATGAATGTTCCCATCTCATTAATTGGGATTTACATTTTCAAAAAAACTTATAGCACTTGCTACATGCCACTCATTATGCTCTGCGATGAGAGAACACACGGGGTAAGACCTATGAAGCCAAAGTTTCCCATCATGTAGAAAGTCAGGTACACACAAGATCCTGTTACCACCATATGGTACAGTACAAGAAAGCACAGATGTCTTAAAAGCGCTTAGGTGAACCTTTGATTGCCATGTATAAGAGATGACAGAGCAGCTGAGCTGAACTTTAAAACTTGTATAGTGGCTTATCTAGCAGCCCTTGCAGACTGTGCCAAGCAAATGAGGGTGAAGAAAAGCTACAGGGTCGGGGTTATGGATAAATCACTCAAAAACTGTGTGTGGTGCAATATCAGTTCAGAAAATAGTTGAGAAGTAACTAGACAGGTGGCCACAGAACACTAAGATTTTATGCCTTATTTATCCTAATACACAGCCACACATAGCACTAGGCACATGTGTCTACCAAGATGTTAGTCTATACATCCATACCCCCCACATACATATGGATATATGTATAGTATGGCTTGTGAATCTGAGAACTAGTATATTTAAATTTAAATTTTTATTTTGAAATAATTTCATCTATTTTATGCATGTTTATGTGTTCATGTATGTGGGATGCACATGGAGGCTAGAGGTTAAACTCAGTGGTCATTTCTCAGGAGCCATCACCTTGTATTTTTGAGTCAGTCTCTTGCTTAGTCAGCCAGCCCCAGAGATCTGTCAGTGTCTGCATCCCTAGGTATAACATGCATGTATGCATGTACCATGATTCTTGGGCTCAAATCCAGGTGCTGTACTTTTTAGGTAGGCACTCTACCAATAGAACCATATCACTAAGCCTAAAATTTTTTAAATAGATTTCTCTTTAAATTTATAATATTTTTCTCTTAAAGTTAGTATCTATTCTTTTGGATAGCAAAAATCATTGAAGCTCATGATATCAATGTCCAGTAGTCAAAGACACATGAACAATATTCTGCTACTAGTTATGATTCATGTTTAATTTTCAACATTTAATATAAATATCTAATTTTGAAGGAGAAGATAGCCTGTCAGAATTTTGCTTTTAGACAGATTTCATTGGCAGAACACAGATAATGTATTTGAGGAAGAAACATGTCATGAGGGAGATAGGTAGATTTTAATACCACTGCTATTACAAGGGGGGAAAACAACCACAGGGATAATGGTTGATTTAAAAACTACTTAGGAAGTACAGGACTTCTTCAGAAAGAGAGAGGACATTATGACTTGGGAGTTCTGTGATCTGGTCATTCACAACTACCAATAGCATTATCCAATACAGAGGTGAGATTGCTAAAATTTGAAAGGTTTTTATAGCAGTAACTCTGCCAGCTGGGACAGACGCTCAACAAGGCTCTTCCAGAATGAGGCTTAAGAAGTCCCAACACACCAGCATCTGCTGTTTCCTCCGACGCAGCATCCCTGCCTTTTTCTAGTCAAAATATTATTTCCCATGGAGGAATGCCATTCTTTGATTGCATGGCATGTATTCTCAAAACTAACACAGAGGGAAATAAAGCTGAGGGTGACTTCCAGTCACATTTTAATTGATACCTAGTACTGCTTAAAACCAAACACTTTGGGAAATTTTAATTTCATTACTCAATAATGCATTTACTGTTGTGTTACTATGTTTACGTTTGTTAAGACAGGGGTCTTTCTTTGTAACCCAGACTCACCTAAAACAGAAGAATCTTCATGAACCTTGAACCAGAGTCAGCTGACAATGGCTCTGTGGCTACCACCATTATCAACATAGGCTGGTACCAGGTTGTGCATAACAAAGGGTATGGTCTTAATGTGTTTCTCATTTGTAATTGTAATAATGTATTAATGGAGTACTAGTGCTGGTAGATGGAAAGACTTTAACAGACTTAGTTTCTTTAGAGTCTACCTATGTACACTAAAAGGGAGACAGCACTTGAAATCGAGAGCTAGGTAATACTCCTCTGAAATGGAGTTCAAGTGCCTGTTAAATCCTAAGGAACAGGATGTGAAGTAAATCTCTCTACTTCCAAAATGACTAATATGGCTTTAGAAGGGCAGGCTCAAACATGAGTGTTATGCATGAACAGGCATATTGCTTTAAACAGGGTTTTAATGATACTGTCTTAGGATCTAATGATTCTACTTTTTATTTCCAAATAAAGTTTATTTAAAAATGGTTAACATGCACATAAATATTGAACCAGTGCTGTTTAAAGAGAATGGAATTGCAGCTAAGAGGGTAGTTCTTGGGTCCTCTTGTCTACAGTCACATGTCAGATCCATGACTGACTGTGGTTCAGGAGCACGCATAGTATGTGTTTCTTTGCTTACCAGAAGTAAATGCTTGAAAGAAACAACTTGGGAAGAAAGTTGGTGCTGGGGAATGTCGTTCTGTAGGCTGTGAATGTGTTGCTCTGATTAGTTGATAAGTAAATTGCTGTTTGGCCAGTAGCCGGGTAGGAAGTATAGGCAGGATAAGCAGACAAAGAGAATTCTGGGAAGAGGAAGGCTGAGTCAGAAGTCACCAGCCAGACACAGAGGAAGCAAGAAGACAAGTCAGAACAGAGAAAAGGTACCAAGCCACATGGCTAAACATAGATAAGAATTATGGGTTAATTTAAATGTAAGAGCTAGTCAGTAAAAAGCCTGAACCATTAGGCCATACAGTTCGTAATTAATATGAGCCTCTGTGTGATTATTTGGGTCTGAGCAGCTGCAGACTGGACAAGACATAGGAAAACTTTCAGCTACACGTTGGGTTTGGTTCAAATTGTGATGCTGTCTATCCATCATGAGAGGAAAAACATGACAGCAGGTGACTCTGGTGGCAGGAGCCTGTGACAGCTGGGCTGATCAAGAAGTAGAGCAGACAAAATGACAGAGGTGCTCAGCTGGCTTTCTCCTTTTTCTCTTTTTGTTCAGTTTTGGACCTCAGCCTGTTCAATGTTACCTTCTCATTAAAGGAAGCCCTCCTCTACTCAGTAAATCGTCTCTGGAAACTCACAGACATAATCAGAAGTTTGCCTCCTTAATGTCTGACCAAGGCATTTCTAGTGCAATCTGACTGACCATCATAATTAGCTGTCATTTACTTAAGCACTCTGTGACCTTTGTGTTAAATAAGTTAAAACATATAGACTGTCTGGAGTAGTGCTTCACTAACACAGAGTCTGGAACTTATTAGTCCTTAAAGACCATTATGTATGTTTCCTATTTGACATTTGGGGAGATAAGGGATGTAGGGAAAATATCCCGTTTAAATTAGCCAATGTAATTTTAACTAGGTTAGAAATACAGAGGAAAGTCTATTTCTTTCGGTTTTCAGGCAAAATAAATTATAAGCAAACAAGCCCCAGTGGTAACATAGTAATTCATTTTGTAAGATTATGAGCAGTGTCATGTGACTCATGAAGAGACTATTCTAGGACACTAGTTGGTGACAGGTGGACAAAGCCAGACAGACATTATCCCTTGGTGATCAACTTACAACTGGTTTGGTTTTATTTTTCTTCTCTTTTGCAGGGAAGCATTACTATCTGCCAATATATGTGAGGATGACTCCCCAGTAATCCCACAAAGTGTTTTTGCTAGTTGACTCCTGGTTTTAATTGACTGATGTTTCTGTTAGAGAAATCACGGCTGCACTCGGATCTAAGTGATGTACTGCTGGCAGGGTTTGTGCAGAGGCCAAGGAGTGAATGGGCCGTGGAGAGATGCCTTTTAGTTCTGCATTGCTCCATTCTTCCTGGGCAGGCAGCAGGCTCACAGGTGAAGAAACAAAGGAAACATCTGGCCACTACAGCTGCCTTTGATGTTTATTTTGTAGTTGGCAAATTTCAAATATAGTGAGAGATTAAAATGTTTGCTAGTGTCTCCTCTCTGTCACTACTTGGCAGACCCTGGGAGAATTCCCAGCATGTCTTTTTTAAAAATGTTACATGCAGTGTCCACTTGCTGCTTCACTTGAAAAGAGTTTATTATCACCCTGTATCAGAAGAGTTGGATTATAGACCCGGGATACGTTGTTGGCTTTTCCTGTCATTCTGTGGACAATAGATAGGAGGATATTTTACCTCCCTGAATCTCACCTAGTGCATTTATAAATTGCAGCATAATTACAGTAGCAATTCCATTAAGTGTCTTTAGAATAACATTAAGGAGTTGGAAATACAACTCAACAGTTAAGAATACTTCTTTATCTTCCAGAGGACTTGAGTTGAGTTCCTAGCACCCATGTTGGGCAGTTTAGACTGATCATAATTCTAAGTCTAGAGGATATGATACTTTCTTCTGGCCTCTGAGGGCTTCCACACACATGGGGCATACACATAACAACACACGTAGACACACAAATAAAAGTAAAATAAATCCTGAAAATAATAATATTTGGTAATACATGGAAGATTACTGGCACTCATTAAGGACCCAGCATATAGAAGAGAATTATGGTAATTATAATAATTATACCAATTATTTTGTATGGCAATTATTAAATACTTCAACTTGGCAAGCTTTTGGAAATATCCATTTCTTTGTGGGATGACTTAGAGTTGCCTTTTCTTCGTGTCAACTTCCACACAGAGAAAGAATGACAGAGTTGGCTACAAAAAGGCCACACGGTTATTTTTTCCTAAGCCTTATTATGAAAAACTTCAAAGTTCAAACAGATTTGAATTTTACAATGAACAGTCATACAGCAACAAAAGGTCTGTCACATGAACTGTGAGGCATCTGTGAGGCACTTTAACAGGTAACAGAGTTGGTAGGCTTTGGCAGAGTAAGTTACGCAGCTAGAGAAGTCATTAGCAAACTCAGAAGTGTGGTGTGGAGCCCAGCATTCCTACAACATGGAAGGCTGTACTGTGCCACAAGCAGGTCACTAGAGAGCTTTATCTAAGCCCACATCTTGAAAAGGAATTCAAAAGATATATGGTTAGATGTGGAGAGGAGTCAGTTACTTGCACACATTAGAATAATACAGAAAATACTCATCTTTGATGGAAACAAGCAAATGACACAGAAAACTACAATTATTTTGAAGAACTAGAGAGGACAGCCTGTCCTGAGTTTATATGAGCTATATTTACCCCACGGTTCTCAGCTTACATATTGCAACTTCTTTTTATTTTATTATTCTTTCAAATTTTTTCTTTTCAAAAAATTTTTAAATTAATTAATTTCATATTGTGACCACAGTTTCCCTTCACTTTTCTCCTCCCAACCGCTCCCCAACCACCTTGCTTCTTCCCTACTCTCCATAATCCCCTCCTCCACCATTTGTATTAAGGCTGCCTTAATATAGCCACTTCTTATGTCAAGGAAACAAGCCACTCAGTTATTGTGTTCTGTCCTTCTTGCATTTTCCTTTCTTCTGAGATAGACTGACAGTCTCACACACCTGAGATTACATCATTCCTAGCCCTCTCTAATGTTCTTGCTCCAGTTTTCCTTCACCCATTCACCAATATCTATGTGTAAATATCAATGTAGATGTATACTCACTGAGCATACACAATGGTCATTTTCTTGTTTGTGTTTATTCTAGATTAACTACTAAATATGAAAAGAAAGGTAGCAAAGACACGGCTTGTAATAAAGCAGCAGCACAAACAAGTGTGACTATTGCTCCTATAAGAGCTCACTAAGCCCCAGGTTATCCACAGGCAATTCTGCCTAAGTTTCCTAAAATAATTACTCATCTGTATCAGAAACTTACTCTATTTCACTGACGTTTTGCCTGGCATACTTTCTTCTCCACTTCCTCCCTGTTTACTCTGACAAGTATCTACTGGTGTTGGTCTGAATTATTTAAAGGGTGTGCATTGTTTTTAATACAGAGGATTATCAATTTGGGGGTAGTCACAGATGGTCTGCTGGATGGAAAACATTGCAAATTTTTAACACAAGCAAAGAACAATGAGTTATGCCTCCTCATTTATGTAATTGATTTCATATTCTTTGTCAGCTCCATGACATTTTTCCAGGTCCGCAAATGCTTTATTTGGAAGTTGCTAGTGAGAGGCATGTCAGACTCTCTGCATTCACAGCCATCTATTTGTTTCTTCACTGACAACTTTCAAAGGCCACATTTTAGCTCAGTTACACATAGAGCACCCTTCAGCTGCGTGGGCTTCTTGGCATCTCTAGAATTTATGTAGCAATTGATGTGACATTTGGAGTTCTCTACCTTAATCTTTATATATATGACAGTAGCTTTCTCTTTGTATATTTCCATCATGAAGCAAGAATAACAAACTTTAATATATCTTTTCCAAAGGGCTGTGAATGTGAACATAGCATAGTCTCACATAGTCTCAATGTAATCAGTGAAAGTCCTTTGAGATGGACTGCAGACATGGTTCTTTGTAGCCTTACTCAATTACAGACTGAAATGAGGCTTCCACACAACCCGGAAAAGAGCTATCCAAATTTCCTTTCTTTTCTTCATTTTTATTATCTCCTTTTTTTTGCTTCTATCTTGTTTTCTACTGAGTAGTGAATACATCTCGGGAGGTATGTCTCCACAATGGTCCTCCAGAACAATTCTACATTCCTCCAATGATCCCAAACCACACTTGATGCAAGGACATTTTATACTCCAAAATGCTAGAACCAATATCTTTGACGCACATGCCCTTGACCGTCCCGTAATTCTCAAGGTACTAAACAAGCAGCATTATCTCTGTCTGTGTCAGCTCTGAAAACACAGAAACAAAAGCTTGCTGTCTTCCTGAGAAAGATGATGGACTCAGGGTGAGAAATGGCCACTTTGCACCCAAGACATGATCAACCTATAATTATCTGATTGGTCCTTTCCTGTGACCTTAATTCTCATTGATTTTTCTCTTGTTTTCATAAATACCAGAAAAGACTTCAAGTTGTTTCAAGATAAGGAGCATGATAGGGACGTGGAGGTTTCTCTTTTGCCTTAAAAAAATTGATCTACCTTTTTAAGCCTTTGTTGAATGTCCTGGTTTACATTTAAGTGAACAGGAGAAGACTGTCACTATTCTCTGATTGCAAAGTCAAGTTAGTTGATGAGCACAAATTCATGCAGCATGGAGTTAACAGAAGAACAGGAGTGCCTTTCTTCCTTTCTATATGTCCTGCAGCCTGATGCCAGTAAAAAGCAAAAATTGAGTATATAAATTATTTTCAATAAGCCCAAACAGAATTGACTGGGTGGATGGCATGATCTCTGGTGTCCCCATTTAACCTGGGTGGAATAGAGAGCACACTCTGGTGATCAAGTGTTTGTTCAAGCTACTGAGAAACTGTCTTCCATTGTTTCATTAAGTTTCACTGTACAGACCACTTAGCTTACATTGGTTTAATCATAGAATGTGTGGCATGCTGTAGCTAGAAGTGCAGCTTTAGGCCAGTGTAGACAGAATCCATATGTATAAACTCCTGCTGTGGCCATTTCTTACTCCATCTCTTTGTTTGAAATAATTTTCCTACATTGATTGCAGGGTACTTGACAACAGTGTCCTACATCTATCTACACATTTAAAAATGGAGATTGGAGGAAAAGTCCTCAAGTTTATTCTACCTTCAGCTTAGACAATTTACATAACGTGGAAAGAATCACCATGACCAGGATAATGGCATGCATAGTATGGCTTAGGCTAGACTCCTATGAATTACACTGAAGAATCAGGCCCCCCAGGACCATGTGGATTGAGATTGGGTTAGAAAAAATTTCTGAGGAAATATTAGTGCATTCATTTCCTTTTGGTTGCTGTGGTAAATTGTGACCAAAGCAAGGGATGGAAACAACCAGTTCATTTGGTCTTATGGTTCCAGAGGACTAAGAGTCCGTCATAGTGGGAGACATAGCAACCAGTGGCTGTCTTGGCATCAGGAGCAGGAAACAGAGAGCTCACATCTGAGCCACAAGCATGAAGCAGACAGAATGAATTATCAGTAGAAGGATGCTTTCAACTCTCAAAGCCTAACCCAGTGGCATACTTATGACATCAAGGTGCCACCTCTCCATAATCTCTCTGAACAGTGTCATCAAATGGGAACCACGTGTTCAAAAGTCTGACCCTATTTGGAACAGTTCTGATTCAAACAATTATAGCTGGTGAGTGGAATGCACACTTTCAAAGTTCGTATGAGGAAGAAGTAGTTTTGGTCACTCAAATCACATGTGCTCATACTACTCTTTAAGTGAGGAATCACTGACCTCCCTATAATACAGGGCAACTTCAGAAGTGTCATTAAACTCTCAAAGATCAGGTGATAACAGATGCGGGTAGAGGTAGACCATATCATAAAAGGAATCCGGGAAAGAAGTAACAAGAGTCAGATTTCTGCTCTTGGGATTTTATTTTTTCATTTTCTCTCTCATGGAAGTCAAACTAGAAACATTCATGGCACTATTTACTATTCTTTGAGACATGCACGATAAACAAGATGACTGAAAAATGATCTCCACCTGCCCTTAATGATAAGCCAGAAAATCTAAATATCATTAGAAAATGATCTATTGGAGTTCAGAGGAATTAAAGAGAAAAGCATTTTGGTGGTCAAGTCACAGGCAACAGAGTCGAGGAAAGTTTCTAGGGAATGGAGCTTCATTGGTATTAGTGAGATTTATGTTTTCAGGGATATGTAGTCAAGACAAGAAAGGCAGCAATCAACATGGAGTTAAACATGAGCTGGTAGGATTTCCATATATAAGGTATAAGGAAAGGCATTCCATATACGTCAAGAGCACACATCAAGGCATAAACACTGAAACATATTGTATGTCTGGAAAGCTCTATTTAGCTACAGCTGTTTTTAAAGCAGGTAAAATGAACATGAGTTTGATGCAGACAAGTTTATAAAGGGCTTCAAAAGACTATAAAAGTGTTGGTAATTCCCCATACAAGGCAGGTGGTGGTTTGAATAAGAATGGTCCTCATAGGTTAATATATTTGAATGCTTAGTCATCAGGGAGTGGCACTATTTGAGAAGGATTTGAAGGACTGGAAGGCATGGCCTTGTTGGAGGAAATATGTCACTGCAGGTGTGCTTCAAGGTTCCAAAATCCCTCACCAGACCTAATATTGAGTGGCTTTCTGCAGTCTACAGATCAGGAAGTATCTATGAGCCACTATTCCAGTCCTGTCTACATACTGCCATGCTCTCTGCCATGATGCAAATGGACTAAATTTTTGAAACTGTGAGCAAGTCCCCAGCTAAATGATTTCTCTTATAAGAGTTTCTTTGGTCATGGTGTCTCTTCACAGCAATAGTAAGTGACTAAGTCAAGGTACTTCCTTTATTGTACAGACTTGTAGCCAGAAGGTTTCTCCAGTCTCCCCTGGCCCCAAGATCCCACAGCTGTTTATAAAATAAACAGAGGCTTAATATTAATTATCAATTGCATGGCCTATGGCAGGATTCTTGCTAGCTAGCTCTTATAACTTGACCCATTTCTATTAATCTATAAGTTGCCACATGACAGTGGCTTACCTGTATTTTCACATCTTGCTTCTCCTGGTGGTGCTGGTATTTCTCTCCCCTCTGCCTTTCTTCTTCCTCTCCCCCTTCAATTTTCTGCCTAGCTATAACCTGACTTGCCATAGGCCAAACAGTTTTTTAATGAACCAATCAGAGCAACACATATTCACAGCATACAGAAAGACTTCCCACAGCACAGACTGCTCATGAAAAGCAAAAAAAAAAAAAAAAAAAAAAGAGTGACAATAAGTCTCTAAGCATCTTCTATCAGCAGAATATGTAGGCTAGAGGAAGAGTTGCTACCTATCTGTATTAGAGATGCAGATTGGTGAGAAGTGGAAAAGACAGGATAAAGAAAGGGTGGGTGGAGCCTTGGCCAACACTGGTACCTATGTAAACATAGGTCTGTCTCTCAATTAGGAAGCAATCCAACAGTAATTTTCTCAATTAGGAAGCAATCCATCAGTGATACTTTTTGGAACATAATCTTATGTATGCTACTTGGGCACAAGTCAGTGGTTTGTGGCAATAATACTTTAGAATTAACTTAACGGGCCTTTGAAGGAATTATGTGTCAGAAGTCAAGGCCATGTCGATGCATTTTTTAAGGTGGCTTCCATTACCAAAGGTGAGAACCACTGCATCAAAGCAGTGACTTCAGTGCAATAACTGTACCAGCATTGCAAGTCAGTTTCCCCAATGATTGAATTTTCTATGCCTGAGTAAGTACAGGAAGACTGAAAAGAGCTGTCCTATACGTGGCTCTACAAAAGAAAACGGCACTGGGTCACAAAGGGAACTATTTGCAAGATAGTGATTGAAGAAGAACTCTGAAAATGAGCAAGAACTTGAGAGGAAACATCAACAGCACAGATGATCAAAAATGCAAGCTAGAGAAAACAAAGCAAATTCTAACTTCCGCCTTGGTTTCCAGACTGAGGTAACACAACATTGCTGGTAAAAATGAAATGGTAGCGTGCCAGGTACGTCTATTATAAAAATTGAGCAGAGCAGCAATTAGAAATGCTGGGACATGCTTTGGTCCTCATAAGCTTTAAATCAAGTTAGGAGATGCCTGACTTAGGAGTGAATGCTCCGCTCAAAAAACAGTGCTAACTGTGATCCTCCCTTAATTCCCAGAACCCAGTGTGCTTCAACAGTTCTTGATGAATATTGTCTTGCCTTTGGAGTCAAAAGCTATTACCATAAAGCCACAGGAAAATCTGTAGGCCCCACTGGACAGAGGGCAACCCCCATGCTACTTAGACAATTCAGACTTGTCTTACTTGTATTGTAAAGACTAGATAAAGAACTAGAGCCTTTTTCCAGTAACTGATGGAAGTAGATGCAGAGATCCCCACCAGGCACCAGGCCGAGCTCCAGGAGTCCAGATGAAAAGAGAGAAGAGGGATTCTATGAGCAAGGGTCATCAAGATAATGATGAAAAAACCTACAGAGACAACCAAAAAAATCTAGTGGGAACTCATGAAATTTAGATCAACAGCTGTGGAGCCTGCATGGGACTGGAGTAGGTACTCTATATAGGGAGACAGTTGTGTAGCATGATCTGCTTGGGGGGCTCCCTGGCAGTAGGATCAGAATCCATCCCTGGTGCATGAGCAGGCCTTTTATAGCCCATTTCTATGATGGGGTACAGCCTTGGAGCAGGAGGAGGGGCTTACCTTCATGTAGGAGGGAATCTGGGGTAGGTTGGGAGGGGTAGGCTAGGGTGGCAGGAGGAGGAAAGAAGGGGATCTTTGGTATAAAAAAATGAATAAAATTTCTTTCTTAATAAAAAAAGAAATAGGTAAAGACTATGACGTAAAGTATACTGATATACCCATTTGGGATGGATAGATAATACACTGAAACACTCTTAACTGTATGAAAAGAAGGAAGAGAATCTATCATTTGCTACAACATAGATGTAACTGGAAATTATCATGACAAGTGAAACATGCCATACACAAAGCCCAAAGTCACATGTTCTCACTCACTTAAAAATGTCAGCCAATTTGAAAGAATATTGTGGAATAATGTTCTCCGAACACAAGTAAATTTGGGGAAGAGGATGAAATAAAGTTCTGTGAGAAGTACCAAGACACAGAGAGGAGCAGCTCATCTGATATTCTACAGCACTGTCAGGTAATTGATGTTTAAAACAATCTGCCACATTTCAAAATGACTAGAGCAGAAGGGTATGAAACTCCCAATACATAAAAATGATGAAGGTTTGAAGAGAGAGAAAACTTCATTCCCTTCCATTGAATATGCTATATTGTGTATGTTTGTAAATACTAAAAATGTGCTGCAAAATATGTACAATCATTTCTCAACAAAAACAGTTTCCCACAACAAATAGCCTAGTGTGCATAGAAATACCATACGAGGCAACTTCTGATGTTGGAGGAGGGGTGAAACACTCATTTTAGAATCAAGCCTTCAGTTGAATCTAAGTTCCTTTGTTTACTTGCTGTTTGACCCTGCTGTAGCCAACCTTGTTGCATATCATGCCGAAATTAAGGAATATGCTAAAAATTATGCAGCTATGTGAGGGAGAACAGAAAATGGAACACAGGCCTACCAGATAATGCTTCCTCTCTTCAACTACCATCAGACAATCAGAAGGTAAAGACTGACTGTAAGGGTCGAAACACTCAGGTCCAATGTCTTGGTTTGCTTATGTGTACAATGGCAAGATTCTCTCCAGGCCAAATATTTATTTTCTTCATCTATATAAATTTTTGCCAAAATATGTATAAGTGGAACTGGAGTTACAGATAACTCTGAGTCACTATGTAGGTGCTGGGAACCAAGTCTGGGATCTCTAGAATAGGAGCCAGTGCTCTTAACCTCTGGGCAATCTCTATAGCCAATGAAACCCTATTAAGCAATATCTCTCATGTATGGTATATCAGCAGTGAACATACACTGGTACATTTATTGTGCACCAGACACTACATACACTGTTTAGCATGTAAAGATTTCAGTAACTCACACAATGACCCATGACATCAGCATTATTATCACTTTTTTTCAAAAGATAGAAAACAGAGTAGTCAGTAACTTCCCTAGATCATACTGCAAGTAACTGTGAGTTCTGAAGTCAGACAATCTCTATTCAGGACATTCACTTTACATATTACACTATGTATTTAAAGACTGCTAGGATTTTCACAGCACATCAGCTCATTTCCATTTGAATGGGGACATAGCATGCAGCAGCAGAACATCTTTTGTGAAGCAGCCTGTTTCTTCCTCCTGAAATGATGTCTTTCACTTTTGTGACTTTATTTTATTTTATTTTTATTTTTTATTTTTTTTGGTTTTTTGAGACAGGGTTTCTCTGTGTAGCTTTGCGCCTTTCCTGGAACTCACTTGGTAGCCCAGGCTGGCCTCGAACTCACAGAGATCTGCCTGCCTCTGCCTCCCGAGTGCTGGGATTAAAGGCGTGCGCCACCACCGCCCGGCTCACTTTTGTAACTTTAAAGGCTCATGAACTCAGTATTTATATAAATATTAACAGGAATGTGTAAAGGATAATAAATCTGTCTCTCATATACATATATCACAAGAAAACTCACTATACAATGGAAATCTCATAAAACATTATTAGAAGATAAAATATCATGATGAAGTCAAGTGGGATTAATGGATTGGCTATAAATCTATGAGACCAGAATGAACAGAATACAGACTTAATATTAGTTAGAATTTGGAATTTTTAAAGAACTAGAGTCCCTCTTTAAAAATCACATTGATCATAAATATGGTAGACATTCTGACTCTTTACCAAAGGGACAACAGGGCATGTAATGAAAAAAGCCTTGCCAGTTATAATTATGGGAAATAAAGACAGCAGATGTTATGAGCCACAGATTGAATGACTGGCTCACTCCAACTTCAGGCTTAATCCCATACCCTCAGTGAGTAGGTGATAGGCATGGTATTAGCTAGAGATAGTAGCTGCACTGGCTTCCTTTTAAAGGTAGAGTCTGAGTTCCTTAAAACGTCTTGTTTGAGTCTTCTCACAACTAATTCAGTTGTAGTGAACTAGGTCATTTGTGGAAATGGAGACAGCAGACAGGTGCTCTATGATGAGATGACAGAGGAAAGTCAGGAATCCAGCTCCACATTCTTCTAAGATCAAAGTGTGTTAAGCAGCAAAAAATATCCAAGATCAAGATATGAATAGTTTAATAAGAATAGATTTGGAAATGTGTCATTGTGTATGCTGTGTTTGTGGAGTCCAAAGTCACATAAATATGCCTTGCTAAACAGAAGGTGTCTTTTAGAGTCTTACTATTTGCAGTCACAAGTAAACTCTTCAGAGACATTGGAGTTATCATTTTTTTTAATATCCACAGATATAAATGTAGCACATCAATAATGCCTCACACAAAGGTTGGGTAAAAATACATTAAATTAAAAATATTAGACAGGCATTTTTTCTTTTTATTCCAGGTAAAGAACAGGAGAACATTCATTTTTTTTTTACGTCAGGGGAAAGTGGGGAAAGCATTTAACTGAGGAAGAGAAAGAGAGTTCAATACAAACAGAGATGAAAGGAGGAGGGAAAAATAATACTAAGGACATTTGAAAACACCATAAGGAATCATATTTTATATTTATCTATAATTACATATAATTCATACAAATATATATATACATATATATATATATGCATATATACTTTGAATGAATGTATGTCCATTGGACTTACAGTGTTTTCCTCAGAGGCTTACAACCCTGGTAAAAGACGTGAGAAATTTCTTTTCTATTTTTTGGTTAGGGATTGTAAGAGACTCTCAAAGCAATATAGGCTACAACTGTTGCCCTCGGTCACTTCTGAGGGGTTGAAGATCTGTCCCTATTGCTGAGAACACCATGTACTTTCGATATATGACTTAGAAGATACAAAATGGATCTGTCCTGATAGCTCACTTTCTGAGGACTAGCATTCATAGTACTGGAAGTTACTAAGCAAGTTTCCCAGGTAAAGAAGCAACCTTAATCCTTTTAGACATAGTCCTCAAGTGTGAGAGCTATGAAACACAAAAATGCCTAGGATGGTAAGAAATTCGTAAAGGTACAAGAGTGGCACTCATATCTTGGGGGTAAACAATAGCTCTCTAATTAGACTTAAGATTTACCCAACAGGAAGAGAGTCTTGTCTGGTTTGAGAAACCTATACTATGATCCAGGGATAATGAGGTCATAGATCTTACAAAAAAAATCTACTACTACCAATTTACTAAATTAGTGTAGCTCCTAACTCCATCTTTAATATTTATCCTTATACTCACAAACAAGTGGGCCTCTCACTATGCATCAAAGAAACTTCTTTTTGCAGAAAACAGAGACCATAACAGAAAATCACTACTCATCAAAACACAGAGAACAACAGATTGTGGACTGCCCAATGGATAGGTCTAAAACACAACTTCTATACTTAAAGGTCAGGGAACATCATAGAAAACAAAGCAGAAAAATTGCAAAAGTCAGTGGATCTAAAAGTTGGCTGTGAGAAACTGCATTTCCTAGAAATGATAGGAAAGCATCACCTATAACATCTCAACAATATGACTGCCTACACAAGGCCTGAACAACACCCATAGAGATGCTACAGTAAAAGGGGAAATTTATAGGACCCTGCCCCTAAACAAAGAACCACAAGCTATTAATGACTTCTGAGTCAGGGAGAAATAATATTTCCTGTAAATGAGCCCCCCAAAGTTTTATCCAAAACTAAGTTGTGAGCCCTAAAATCATACACACACACACACACACACACACACACACACACAAACATACACACAGCGTTGATGTGGGATATCCTTCTGTACGCTGTGAATATGTGTTGCTGTCATTGGTTGATGAATAAAGCTGCTTTGGCCTATGGCAAGACAGGATAGAGCCCGGTGGGAAATCCAAGCAGAAATAAAGGAGAAGGGTGGCATCTGGCAGATACTACCCAGCCACTTAAGGAACATGTCATCAGACCAGTAAAGCCACAGCCACATAGCAATACATGGATTAATAGAAATGGGTTAATTTAAGATGTAAGACCTAGCTAATAATAAGTCTGATCCATCGGCCAAGCATTTATAATTAATATAAGCCTCTGAGTGATTATTCAGAAACAGGGTGGCGGGAGAGATTCATCTGTTTACACAGCACTAAAAGGACTGAGCAGGTTGTATTTATATACTTACTATTAAGGAAAAAAGAAATGACAGAAAGAGAGAAATGTGAGGACATATCAGGGGTTAAAGGAAGGAGAGGAAGTGGGGGAATAGTGTGATTATATTTAAATACCAACAAAATGGAATATTCAAAACAAAAAAATAAAATAAAAACATATTTCAATATCAGGCTTAAGCATCTCAAAATTCATATCTTAGGCGTCTTTGGGACAAACTATGGTTCACTATAATGACTTGTGAGTAAATAATTCAGCATCTTGTTAAATGGGGACAGTTCATAAGGAATGCAATCTATAAAGCAATGTTTACGGGAATATTCATAATAAGAAACCAAATAGGAAAGGCTTTTCAAGTTCATCTTTTAATATCTTAACAGGAGTAAAACATTGCAGGTGATATTCACATACTATTAACTCACCAGGCATACAAAATGTACATCAGTGGGAGAACATTTTATATACTTCCTCCGACTCCTTCCTCTTCCTGGTGCTAGCCAAGTGCATGGCTGCTGAGTGACTTTATGGCATCTCTACTCTAATTAGACTCTATCAATTTCCTCCCACAGTGAAATGACCTTGAGACAGAAAGCTGTTTCGTTGCTAGCATAAAAAATGCTTTCTTTTGAGATTTCAAGCTCTTCTTCATTTCTCAAACCAGTCGTCTTATAGCAAGGGCATCCTTTAAAATGCTCTTCAGAATGAATACAAAGTAAATAAAAAAAATTATAAATTCTGAGAAAAACATCGGGCTTTGGATTTGAACACTGGGAAATTCTGAGAGGGAGCCAGAAGGTAGTCATTATTCTGTCTGTTCTGAGGAACTTAATCTAAATTCTCTCAAAACTGTAAGCATAAATAAGAATCAGACACATTGAAAATGTTTCTTCAACTTGAAATCTGCATTTAAAAATGAGATTGTGACAGTCTGGCCTGAGACTAAGATTCTAAAGACTAAGATAAATTGATTCTAGATCCTTCATAAAAAAATTTATTTCTGGATAAAGTACATTTACTTAATTGGAAATCTAACTTAGTTCTTTACTGTTAAAGTCATAAGGTTTAAATTCTGATGTTAAAAATGTTATATGCCTACCTGTCTTCAAAGGAGACCCAGGATAGATAATGTCCAAGGGAGAAAATGAAAACACTCAAGATGGTCCTTTCTATAATCCATAACAACTTTAGTTCCTTCGATAGTTAAAACAGTAAAAAATAAAAAACTTATGGACTCATACAAAGCATAAAGTTACTATTTATCAACTTCTCAGAATATAGTTGGTTGAAAATTGCATTTTACAATGGATGCAAGATTTACATGGATACAAGAAATCATTCTTTCAAAAAGGAACATCGCTGTCTTCCAAAAAGGGACAATGTCTTGATCTCAAAAAAGATACATGTTCAGATTAGGACCCACAGTCCAAGCTTGCCTTTGCTATGCTCAGTCACTGAGTGATATTATTGTGGCATGAATTGGGGCCTAAAATAGGGGGGGAAATATGGGAACATATTTGGTCTCTACTTTCACTTAGAAATTTCTAAAGACATGAACAGCTATAAAACTAAGCAGACTATCAGAATGTGAAAAGGTCTTCTAATATGATATGAGCATATTCTGTTTTAATGACAATTGGAAGGAATAGAGAGGTTATACATGAATTCAATAATTTTAAATCAAGGATTAATTTTGGTGGATCCATAAATGTTAGATGGGTGGCAAAATCCAAGAGTAATATTGGAGGTGAGTAGCTCAGAATCAACCCAAAACATAAGGGCAGAAAGATCATGTTAAGATAGACTTAATCCTTTATTCAGTTTTAACTATCTCTTTTATGATGCCCAATTCAGGCGATGGAATTCATAAATGTTGGATGCTTCCAGGAAATACACCACCAGTCCTATATCAGCAGAAGCCATCACTTTGAGCCAAAACAATCTAAATAAATGTTAGGCTTTTTACTACCGCTGCTGGAGAAAACAACCTATAGTTAAAAATGTCCTACACCACATGGTTGTTGGTAATATCACCACTCAAGTCTCTCAATTGAAATTTAATGTTGAAGAAAGTAAGCATATCTTTTTAATATTATAAAATAAAAAGGAGACTAACACGAATCTGGACAATAATTGCTAGACTATGATTTGACTTATATGAAAACATATGAGACTTTAAACTATTAGATGCTCTTTCAAACAAAGTATTACTAAATTCATGCAGTTTAATAACTGCATTAAGAGATTGTATGAGACACATTAAAAGGATTTTCAAATTATGGCTGTTGAGTTTGGTAACATGAAAATTAATCTTAATAAACTCTGAGAATTTTGTTAAGGTCATTAAGGTGGATTCTCTCATATTAAGTAGAACTGACTTGTGGTTTGTGACAATGATTTAAAGGGAGTCTTTATGAAGACCATTTATGGGCTACTGTCAGAGTTCGAAGGCTCATATAGCTATGATGGAAATTGTCAGAGTTTTTAATCTTTCCCAAAGTAAGAGATGATATATTTTACCTGGGAATTCTTCATGACAAGGAGAGTGGTGAAGTGATACACACTAGCAGGACAGAGTACAAATTTGTTAATATCTTGGTGTGAACACCAATGATCCCCTTATAAATAACCTGGGAACTAAAAATCTAATGCCTGCTTATAGCAGACAAGCTGGTAATTCTCTTTTACAGTATTTTCAATGCATTGTAAGTTTTGGCCTAATTCCTGTGAACAATACTAATTCTCAAATGGGAAATTTTTATGTAAAGAGAAATTCATATCTATATAATTCCACAAAGCAATGTGGATCAGATGCAGCACAAGATTGAATTGTGAAGGTGGATTATTTTCTATCAGTGGAGAGGAAAGAGTTAAGCTTTGTGAAAAACACATTCTTTTCTCTGATGGAAAATAAATAACTGGAAATTCCTCAGGGAAGAAACCAAACTGCAACAAGGAGAGAGAAAGGACATAGTTCTGTTTCCTCAACTACTAAGGACGTTCAGATTATTCTCCAGAGACTGCGCTTTACCTGGGCAACTCTAACTGGCCTCACTTTTCTCCTAAGCCAGAAGTGGAGTCTCTTAAAACAAGAGGTGAGAAGTTAAGAAAAAGAATAGAGGGAGGCAGAGGCTGGAGATCTGCTTAAGGAAGCACTGGCAGCTATTTTAGGAGATATAGGTTTGATTTTATGCACCTACATGGTGACTCAGTCATCTATTACTCCAGTCTTCTGGATCTGACGCCATCTTCTAGACTCTGTGGTCACTAGGCACACATATGGTGTATATATGTACATGCAGGAAAAACACACATACACATTAAATAAATAACAAAAATTATATATGTATTTATATTTTTATAAATTTTAAAATGCACATGTAAATATAAATATGATATGTACATATACATACATACATATATATATATAGAGAGAGAGAGGGGGGGAGAGGGACTGAAAGAATGATATGCCATTTTATTTGGGGGAACGTGCAATAGTTTATTCTCCATAATTGTCAAAAGATACTACAGCTAGTCTGTTGTGGAATATTTGTGTAACTAGGAAAAGGTGTGTTACATTTGTTTACGCTGTATTTGTTTAACAATATAAAGATGCATTGCTTTGCCTGCTTAAGGCAACTTGTTAGTCTAATAATTAGCTGAACAGCCAGTATCTAGGCAGTGGAGGTATAGGTAGGGCTAGCTTGCAGAGAGAATAGTAGGAGGAGAAATCTAGGCTTGAGAGAATGAGAAAAGAGGAGAGAAGGGAGAAAAGAATGAGAGGGAAAGTGAGGGAGATTTCAGACAGACAGAAATGGAGTAGGATGTAAGAATCAAAGGTATAAAGTCTAAGGGCAAAACATAGATAAAGAGAAACAGGTTAGAACAAGTTATCAGAGCTAGTGGGACAAGCGTAAGATAAGGCCAAGCATTCATAACTAATAAGTATCCATGACATGATTTGAGAGCAGGTTGGTGGCCCAATAGAAAATCTGCTGCACTAGTCCAAATTTACGAAGACGCAAGTGGACCAAAGAAAGGGCACATATAGTGTGCGCATGCTTGTGCGTGTGCGTGTGCGCGCGTGTGTGTGTGTGTGTGTGTGTGTGTGTGTGTGTGTGTGTGATGCCTTCTTAAAGGACAGATACTCTTCACTGTCTGCTTTAATACTTATATTAAAGATGGTTTTCAAAGAATTATTTTGCTATGCACTATTATGCAAATCAGTATAAGCACCCTTGAGTTCTAAAATAAAAGTAGCAAATTTTTAGACTTTTATTCATTTCACATTAAGAAAACAGGAATAAGAAAAAAAATAGCACAGGAAAAATTATCACATTTCCATGCTTAAAATATGAAAAGTCACCTAATTTCTTGGTTAGTTAAAGTAATTGAGGTAAGTCACAAAAACAAGCAATAGTTCTTAACCATGACTGTCAAGGAAACTCAACTAGAAAATTTAAAATTCTTCAAACTCAGGCTGTACTTGAAAATCATGAGAGCAGAAACTCTGAGTATGGACCTCACACACAGGGCTTTTCAAGCTCCACAGATAATGACAGACACTATCAGTAGAACCACTGGTAAAAAAGGGCAAATGGGCAGCAGATTGGCTCGAACATTTCAAGATAATGTTCAACACTTTCAGGTGTACTTTGTAGTAATTCTTTCATTTCACTCCAGAAAAAAAGCATAAAGATAAATAGTTATTTTCATTTTGGTGCTAAGGCTCACAAAAGAGAGTTTGAATGGATTTCTTGAATTGAGAAGAAAACCTGGATCTTAGTTTACAGCATCATATACAAACTTCTCTGTAGTTCATGGATATTAATTTATGCTGTGGATATTGAGCTGTATAAATAAAATGCTGATTGGGTAGTGGCTAGACAAAAAGTATAGGCTAGACAAACAGAGAAGAAAATTCTGGGAGGTGGAAGGCTGAAGCAGAGAGACGCTGCCAACCACCGCCATGACAAGCGAGATGTAAGATACAGGTAAGCCACAAGCCACGTGGCAACTTACAGACTAATAGATATGGGTTAATTTAAGATATATGAACTAGGTAACAAGAAGCCTGCTACAGCCATACAGTTTATAAGTAATATAAGTCTCTGTGTGTTTACTTGGTTGGGTCTAAGTGGCTACGGACTGGAGGGTGAAAGAGATTTGTCCTGACCATGGGCCAGGCAGGACTGGAGAAGCTCTCCAGCTACAAAATTATAATAACAATGGAGAGAATGATGTAAGATAATCATCTAGGTCTCTCGATGTTTCTCCAATTCTCTTTCTTTGCACTACACCTATGAAAAGTATGTGCCTGTTTCACAAGTCAATGAAATAGTATTTTTCCTTTAGGGGCAACAAATTCACATGTCACTATCCAATTTACTAATAACCAGAGAAGTCAGAGGAAAAACTATCCTTCTCATGTTTTGCTTCAGTACTCTCCTAGTTTCAAATGTGTGTGATCTTCAAGTAGTTCACAGCCCTGGAAACAGCCTTTCTTCTTTCCCACTGTACTTATTAAATTCCTCATTTAGAGTTCATTTTTAAACAGGAATTAAAATATAAATGTGGTGACATATTGTGTACCCTAATAAACTTACTGAGGATCAGAGGACAGAGTCTAGTGAGTTCTTACCTCTATGATATCCTCAGGCTAAAGAGAGTGAGTTCCTGTATCCTCAAACCTTAAAAACATTTCTCTGACCTGCCATATTACTTCCTGGAATTAAAGGTATGTGTCACCACTGCCTGGCTTTGTGTCTAATCTAGTGGCTGGCTCTGTCCTCTGATCTTCAGGCAAGTTTATTAGGGTACACACAATATATCACCACATATAAATGATGATTGTGAAATATTAAATGGATTTCTGTAATCTAAGGAAGAAACATGAAGAATTCTACAGATTGATTTGTACAAAACAAAATTTGTACAGTATTAATTATTCACTCTGCCAAAGGTGAGCATCTGAGATAATATCCACCGTTTGCCCTAAAATATTAGCATGTTTAAAATACATTAAAAGATTTAGTTCTTATTCAACATCTGTAATTAAAGGAAAATTATACTGTCATGCCAGGGTATTCAAATGTAAATAGTCTCTTCTATACACCAAGATTGTATTAGCTTATGGGTATGCACACATGTCTAGTATTCCTGGGTTCTGTGTTGCTTTTACAATACATTGTTTTCAATCAATTTTATCTTGAAGGTTGTTAACTGATTCCTATTATAAAAGTGACAGTCATCTAACTATTTTAGCTTTTCCAAAAGGATATTTGAGGCAGGTATATTTTTATCCAGAAATCTTTGCTCCCATGGCTTAACAAGTATTCGCAAACTTCCTTCAGCTGTAGGGCAGTAGCAGCAGGCAGCTAATTTCCCATTCTAATTTAGGTACCTATTCATTTATCAACACCATTGCAATACAAGAGGAAGAACCTGGTGGTGACCAGCAATGTGCCTACAGTCATTTTTCTTCGTTTTGCTTAGCATACTCTATTGTTTTCCTGCTGTTACTACATTCATTGTCAATTTTCCAGGGCACTCACTTAACACTTGGCCCATCACAAGACAGAGCATTGATCAGAGGGCTTGCTCATGGAAATAGTGAATACATGAACCAAAGTTGTTTTTAAACTACTTCCAACAACACCCTAAGTATGATATCAGTAGAACTATACTGATTGAATAATAGGGACTCTCCGCTGCCTTAGTAATCTTTCTATTCTAGCAAAATACCTGAGATAACCTACGTATATGGAGGAAAAATTGGTTTTGACTCACAGTTTCTGGAGCTTTGGGTCATGCTAGGTTGGCTCCATTGCTTAAAGATCTGGGGGAAGAAGAAGCATCAGCACATGTGTTGCATTCATATTCTCCTCTGTGTAGCCAGGAAGAAAAGACAGAAACAGCAAAGAGTGTGGTGATGCCCCCTTCAAAGGCACACCCACTCCTGATGAGCTTTTTTCCTTCCACTGGACTTCAGCTCTTAAAATTTTCAGCTCCTGCTAACAGTAGCACAGGTTCCTGGTCAAGCATTAAACATGTAGTCTTGGGAGATGTTTAAGATCCAAATCATTTTTCCTAGGAAAAAAAAATTATACTTTCGACTAAAGGGATCAGATAAATGTTCTCATGTGTTTGTATAGGGGGAGGTTGTTCACCGTGGAACTGTGTCTCCCTGGAAAACGGCTCCCTGCTATCTACGCCCTCATTCTCACTTTCTATGGTTGCTGAGGGAGCACTGCTAGCAGGACTACACAGAACAGCAGTATTTTGGTGTCAGTGAACACAGACCATGATGTGGAGACATGCAGTCACTGTACTCTATATTAAGAATGATAAAGACCTGACCATGTGACCTGTCTGTAAAGCAAGCCTTTAGAGGCTGCTGCAGGAGGATTTCAAGTTTCAGGCCATTCTAGGCAACATAGAAAGACACTGTCTCATGAAAGAATAATAGGGAATTTGCATGCCTCCTTGAGTACAACAAAAGACAGCTAGTCTAGATTCAGAGCATCAAGTCTTACCAAAGAAAGAGACATTGTGTCTGAGATCTGAAATCCTAGGAGTTCCCGACCAGAAGGAAACAGAATTCTTACAGACTAGTGGAAGGATGCACAAGCCTCAGACAGGAGAGACAAAATGACAATTGAATTCATCACTCTGGAACTTTGCATGTAAACAAAGGAAGGTAGAAAAAAAATGGCAGTCTCATGTCCCAACAGACAGAAATTGGCTTTATTTGAGGGCAATGGAAAGACTATCAGACACATTACATTTTAAAGTAGAGACAATACTCTCAACCCTGCACCTCCATATTCTCAACTATAAAATAATATAGTGGTTTATGTTATGCAATCATTTTCAAGGTATTTTGCCAGCCTTCCCAGGGATGGGGTGGGGGTGATATCAAAAGTTGATCATGACAAGAATGTTCAAAGCCAGTCCTTCTTGCTCTCTTGCTGTTGCGATGCAGGTAGCCTCTGGGCTAGTTAAAATGGAAGAAAAATGAAGTCCTCTCAGCATCTTGGTGCTGATTGCCTCAGCTGGCTGTCGGAAGCCAATTTTGCTGTTCTGTGTTGCACAGATCAATGGGAACCAGGGGGCCTTAGTTACCATAGCTCAGAACTCAGTGAGGACAAATGTTATTCCCTGCTGCCCTTTTCAGGCTGAAGAGAAATTTCTAGCACTGAAGAACAGCTAAATGCTTCCTTTTGTGCTTGTCTGATTGTGGACAGCAGTGACCAGAGCTGCGAAATCAAGTCAGAGGGAAATTGGCAGACCCACCAGTGAAGTAACAAAACATTCACAATGGGCGCAAATGGCTTGGCACAATGACTTCACCAAATAAAACCTTCACGTCTCCGTCGGTAGGGATGCCCATCGAGAGCCTGAAGTCTTCCTACTCTTTCTATTCTTGCTTTGTTCCAAGTACTTCAACTCTGGCTGAAGGAGCCTGGGTCCCTCCTGAATTTTCTCAGATCATTCTCCAATGGTGACCATGGAAAGAGGGCTATGGATAGATGGAACAGTAACTATTCTATATCTCTGTGCATTTCTACTGTGGTGGTAATATTTACAGAAAAAAAGATCAGCTTCAGGAGAGTTCTATTTTATTTTAGTCCTCAGGAGAAAAATCTAGGCAAGTATAGCATAATGAAACATAAAACTATGAATCTTTAGAGTTCAAAGAAACATTTTCAATACTGAAAATAGTCATATTGTGAATATGTAAAGATAAGCAGTTGAAATAATAATACAAAAGAATTTGGAGTCGGAAAATTGCAAAAGGATAATTTTTATGAAATTGGTGACAAGCAGATACAATTTAGGAATGTATATTTACACCTATGTGTGGGGGAGTATGGATTTAGTATTTCTCAAATTATAAAGTGTTAGATCTTGTCCTCTGAACCATGGGGACAGAGGAAAAATTATATGACAAGTAGAAAAGGGATTATATTTCTTCTTAACACAAAACAGACCTTGTTCTCTTTGCACTCAGGGTGTATAAATTTGCATTTTCACAACAAATTATCCACAATTTGCTTTGCATGAGATAGCAGAACATTGAGAGAAAAAAATTAAGCTGTATAATACTGACATAGTCTAGACAGTGAAGAACTAATTATTTGGGGACTGTTGCTGCTATATCTTGATTGCGCAGTGAATAGAATTAATGTTGTATTGACAAGGTATTTAAGACCTCCACTAACTGAAATGTATTTTCTGGATAGAATAAGCAGTGTTACTTTCAAGGAAGAATGTTCACAATCCCTACAGTGGTTATAACAGTGACATCTGATATTGAAGTCTGTCATTATTTCTTTTTTTCTCTATTTTTTAACATTTTTTTTCAGATATTTGCTCTTTCACAAACTCAGGAATCCCATAAAACACTGAAGTGAGAGCCATACTATAAAATCAGAAGACCTTGTGCAGACCTATCTAACTGTTGTGTATATTTCTTCAGTCTCTGTGAGTCTATATGAGCTTTGATCATGTTACTTTAAAGGGCCTTGTTCTCTTGGTGTTCTCCATGTCCTCTGGCTCTTACAATCTTTCTGCCTTCTCATCCACAGGGTTATGTGAACCCTGAAGTGAGGGGTTTGATGGAGACATCCTATTTAGGGCTGAGTGTTCCAAGGTGTTCTACAAAATGTCTGTTTGTGGGTTTCTATTTTTTTCCCCCAACTGCTGCAGGAGAAAACATCTGTGATGATGATTGAATAAGACACTGATCTATGTGTATAGCAGAATGCCAATAGGAGTTATGTTATTGCTATGGGCTTTTGCTATTCTTGGTTTGTGTATGTGATTTTATTGATGGATCGTAACAATAGTCTTGTTTTATTTTAGGACCATGGGCTATCTAGTCTCTTGAGTTTTGGTCATCCAAGCAGTGTCAAGGATGGGTTCCATCTTGTGGAGTGGGTCTTAAGTCAAATCAGATATTGATTGGTTATTTACACAAGCTTTGTGCTATCAGCAGATTTCACAGGCAAGATACTATTGTATATCAAAGGATTGGTGGCTGGCTGGCTTCTCTTTTGGTAGCACGCATAATACCTTTCTGTGCCAAGGATGCTAATACATAGGGGTGAAGGCTCTATGAAGCACCAGATCAACTTCTTCATGGTACAATGGATTATGTAGGTGTTGTCTTCAGCAATAGGGTCTTACTTTCCTTTTGTGTACCTACAGACTTGACAAAATCCAGGGTTGTTTGGGAATTCCCAAAGGATCCCTTTAGGCAAATCATTTACATACAACCCAATCCCAGTATAGGCAGCTTCACTTAGTGACAAGAGATGGCCAGTTATGACTGTCTCCTCCATTATTTGGTGATTTCATTTATCTTGTTTTCATGTATGCATGCTGTGGATATCGCATGCTCTGTATAAATAAACACTGATTGGCCAGTAGCCAGACAGGAAGTATAGGCAGGACTAACAGAGAGGAGAACTGAGGGAACAGGAAAGATAGGGAGAGACTGCCTGGAGCCACCGCCAGGACAAGGAAGATGTAAGGTACCAGTATGCCACGAGCCATGTGGCAAGGTATAGATTAATAGAAATGGGCTAAATAAAAGAGTAAGAGCTAGACAATGATAGGCCTGAGCTAATGGCCAAGCAGTTTAAATAATATAAGCATCTGTATGTTTATTTTATAAGTGGGCTATAGGACTGCCAGGGCTTGGTAGAACCCAGAGAGAAAACTCCAGCTACATATGTGCATATTTTAGGAATCTTACACTGTATAATGTTTCCATACTATCCATCAAACAGCCCTTAATTTTATCTGTCTTTCCTGTATTCCTTCCCTTATCTTCCTCTTACATCTGCCTCCCCATTTGGTTCTCCTGTTCTAGCCTGCCAATTTATCCATAAATATTAAATTTCTCTTTCCTAATGATAGCTATTTGTACTCTCTGGTCTCTGACTCTAAACATAATCTCTGTGATTCTATGGATTGAAGCTTTATTATCATTGACTTAACTGCTAATATCCACATATAAGTGAATACACCTTTCTGGGTGTGGTATATCTTACTCAGGATGAATTTTTTTCTAGTTTCATACATTTATCTGCAAATTTCTTAATTATTCTTTTTTTAACAGTTGAGTAATACTCTATTGTGTAAATATGCCATGTTTTCTTTATCCATTCTTCTGTTGGGGGACATCTATGGTATTGCAAGTTTCTGGCTATTATGAGTAGAGCAGCAATGAATATGTTTAAGCAAATGTTTGCTTTTTTGTTTTTTTTTTTGGTATGAGGAAATGTCCTTTGAGTATATGACCAAGAATGGTCTACTTGGTCTTGAAGTAAATTGATTACCATCTTCCTAAGAAATTGAAACACTGATGTACATAGCAGTTGTATAAATTTGCACTTCCACCAGAAATTATTGAGTCTTGCACATTATTTCACATCCATGCCAGCATGAGCTGTCACTTGTACTGTTGATCTTAGCTATTCTGACAGGTGTAAGATGAAATATCAAAGTGCTCTTGTTTTGCATTTTCCTGATGGCTAAGGATGTTGAATATTTTTTTAAAGTATTTTTCATCCATTTGAGTTTCCTCTATTTAGAATTCTCTTTGCATGTATATATATATATATATATATATGTGTGTGTGTGTGTGTGTGTGTGTGTGTGTGTGTGTGTGTGTATGTATGTATATATATCCATCACATTTTTAGATTGGAATATTTGTTTTCTTGATATCCATTTTTTTTAGTTCTTCATATATTTTGGATATTAGCCCTCTATTAGATGTGGCATTTTTGAAATTTTTTTTCCATTCTGTATGCTGCTGGTTTGTCCAAATGGCAGTGTCCTTAGCCTTAAAGATGCTTTATAGTTTCATGAAATACCATTTATTAGTGGTTACAATGGTATCATTGTTGATCATAGTGCCTGAGCTCTTCAGACACTCTTTTCCTGGGGCAAGGAGATCATGGCTATTCTCTACTTTCTCTTCTATCATGTTTAATATATCAAGTTTTTATGTTTAGGTCATTGACTCATTTGGATTTGAGTTTTGTACAGGGTGGTATGGATCTATTTGAATTCTTCTGCATGCAGCCATCCAGTTTGGCTAGCACCATTTGTTGAAGATGCTTTCTCTTTTCTGGTATGCATTTCTGGATTCTTTATAAAATATCAAGTGTGTAGATTTATGTCTGAGACTTCAATTCAATTTCATTGATCAACCTGTCTATTTTTGTGCTAATACCATACTGTTTTAATTACTATAGATTTGTAGTACAACTTGAAATCCAGGATGGAGATACCTCCAGCACTTCTTTTATTATTAATAATTGTTTTAGCTATCCTGGGCTTTTTGTGTTCCCATATGAAACTGTAAGTTTTCCTTCCAAAATCTGTGAAAAATTGAGTTTTAATTTTGTTGGGGATTACATTTAATCTGTAGATTGCATTTGGTAGGATGGACATATTTTCTGTGTTAATCAATCTATGAGTATGAGAGATATTTCTGTCTCCTGATATCTTAATTAATAAATTTCTTTCTTTAAAGACTTGATAATAAACTGAACACCATCATGGAGCCCTCATCCAGTGACTGATGGAGACAGATGCAGAGATCCAGGGCCAGGTCTCAGGTTAAGCTCCAGGGGTCCAGTCAATAGGAAAGAGGAGGGATTTTGTGAACAAGGGATATGGAGACCATGAGTGGAAAAAGTACAGAGACAACTAACCAAACTAGTGGAAATGCATGAACTGTTGACCAATAGCTGAGGAGCCCCCACGGTACTGGACTGGGCTCTCTGGATAGGAAAGGCAGCTGTTTGGCTTGAACTGTATAGGGGGGCCCCAGACAGTGGGATCAGAACCTGTCCCTAGTGAATGAGCTGGCTTTTTGGAACCTAGTGCCTATGGTACAGGAAGGAGGGCCTTGGACCTACCTCAACTGAATGTACCAGGCTCTGCTGACACCCCATGGGAAACCTTGCCTTGGAAAAGATGGGAATGGGGGGGCGAGTTGGATTCCCATCTCAGACTGCTACCACACTAGGTAGCTGCTTTGAAACTACCTTGGACCTCTGCTCTTCTACTCAGTTGACAGACTTGTGAGTCAGTTAAGACATCTTAAAGAGAGAAATTAGTTAAAAAAGAATACTTTCCCCCACATTAAAAACATGGGAAACATTTTTACAATGAAGGGAATTTGGTCTCTATTTGATAACACATTAGGCAGTCTGAAAATGGAACAATTAAATGAAAGGATAATTAATGTTTATGGCATTAACATAATGTCAATTATGAATGTTATTTGTTTTTCATCATTTTTATTTTAGTATTAGAAAGCTTGATCAATTTGAGGGGCCAAGATGAAAGCTTTAGAAAAACCTGTTAAAATGAATTATAGAGAAATTCAGACCCAGACAGAAGAATTTAAATGTGAACCTATCTTAGCATTGAATTATATGATTACAGAGAAGCAGCCTAAGGTTTCCAGACAACAAACATTAATCTACCTGGTAACCTTACAGGAACAGCCAAATGATCTATGCTGTGTAGAAGCTAACTGGACTCCAGTGGAAATATTCGATTTGAGGAGATTTAAAGAAGCTATAGAATCATATGGTATGCATTCTCCATTTGTAAAGCAGGTGTTAAACTCGTGGTCAACTTGTAATAGAATTATCCCTCAGGACTGGAAAGATTTGGTTACAGCATCCCTGAGGCTGGGCCACAGTTACAATGGATAACCTGGTGGAAAGAGAAGGCAAATACTATAGAAAAATGATGTAGGGCTAGAGATAATGAAATTTCTCAAAATCAACTTCTTGGAGAAGCCGATTATGCTGAGATAAAAAGATAATCTTTAAATGATGGCCACACCCTAATTCTATGCCACATCTCAGCAATGAATGTGTGAGGACAGAATTGAAGAAGCAGGGAAGAAAATTGAGTCATTTATGAAAGTTATATATGACCCAAAAGAAACCTTCAAGGATTTCTTATAAAAACTGTCTTCATCAGTAAATAGAATGATACCAAATTCAGAAGCTAGACAGATAATAATTAAATCTCTAACTTTTGAGAATGCCAATGCAGCATGCAAAAGAGTAATCAGGCCATTAAAGGCAAGATGAGTACCCTTGACGGAATGGATCTGGGATACAATTAATATTGAATCTCATGACGATGATGATTCATGGATAGGAGAGGTGATTTAAAGAGGTCTGAAGAAAAGTTGTAATGTCAGATGATTCAATTGCGGTAAACAAGGTCACCTAAAAAGTGACTGTAAACAAGGTGTTCTAGAAACCATGTTTCTTCAAGGAACAATGGCAACAGAACTTCCCTCCCTTCTGGATTATGCAGAAGGTATGGTAAAGGCAAATATTGGATTAAGGAATGTAGATCAACAACGGAAATTAGATTTAGCATTCTTGTTTGAAAAAAAAAGGATATAGATAAGAAGTAGATTATTGAATCTATTCTGAAAAAAAAAGAGAGGATATAGATATGCTAAGATAAAAAGGTAGATTATTAAAGCTACTTTTAAAGGGCAACTATTAGTTCTAAATATTTTACATTGGATTGGATTTTTTGTACATTGAATATAAATTTTGTATATTGATACAAATTTGAGATTGATTTTGTTAGAAAACACTATCCATGTATTTGTAATCTTGTTCAAGTTATTGTACCTATATAGTTCATTTGACAATGTAATACAATTTGTAAACCCTTGAAAATTATTACCAACTATTTAGGATAAAAAGAAATATAAGTTAGTAGTTAGTCATTAGAATCAAACATGTAGTTACATTAGGTATGTTTTCAAGGTTAAGCAGAGATATATTTTAGATAGACAGAATATCTTCAGACACTTCAGAGATCTATAGAATATGGCATTTAAGTTGTTTTAATAACAGATTTTTTCTTTTTCTTATGACTATGAGACATGTCTGCTTCTGGCAGCAACAATCTATTTTAGAGAAGATGGGCATTGAAGAAATTCCAAATGGAGTTTACTTTCATTGTGGCAAAAGTTAGCCACTGGGCAAGAAAATGCCCTTCCATTGACTGCTGGCAGTATGCTGTCCAAAATGGACAAGCAGGACACAAAACAAAGGACTGCCAATCCTTGCCAAGACAAGGTAGGAAGGCTCTTTAGGAAATTCTGCTTTACAGATGAGTCTGTCAGATATGTTAATCCTGTAGGCTAAAGATAATGCCCCAATGTTGGAGAGAAACCTTGGGTGAGTGTCCAGGCAGCTGGCTTTTTCTGTCATAACTCACGTTTTTTTGAAAGTCACTTGTTTGCACTTCCTGTTTTACTAGGTAATATTATTTCCTTCTTGGGTCTCTGAGGGAGTTGAAGATTAGGTGTTTATAATGTTCCTTGTTAAGAAATTCAGAAAAGAAACTCACTAGAGAGGTGTAAAGCATATAATTTGAAAGACATCAAAATATAATTTGTCTATGAAAATTAGGATAGAAGATAAATTTCATACAGTCCTTTGGATTCACAAGACTAAGATAGATAATGGAATATTTTCTCTGAATTTGTCAAATGCAAATGGACTAGACATTGTAGATGTATTTATTGCTTGTATATATTGTATATAGTTATTGTATTTATTGTATACAGTTTTTCTTATATTAGTTATAATTTTTATTATTACAGACCAAAAAATGGCAAATATGGTGACATATTGTGTCACCAAAAATATTGGGCACCCTAATAAAGCTTATCTGAGGATCAGAAGAAAAAGTCAGCCACTATATTAAACAAAGAAGTCAGGCAACAGTAGCACACACCTTTAATCCTAGCATTCAGGAGGCAGAGATCCATCCAGAAATCCGTGAATTCAAGGCCACACTGGGAACAGAGCCAGGCATGTTGACACATGCCTTTAATCCCAGCAATAACCATAGAGGCCTGGAGGTTTGTACAGACAGATTGAAAGTGATGTAGTTGGGCAGAGAAAGGAAATGAGATGACCAAACAGAAAGGTATACAGGCGTGGGTATACAGGAAGTAGGTCTCTTTGGAGACTGAGGGCTGGTAAGGTGAAGTTGGCATGGCTTTTCCTACTCCTTTCATCTCTCAGGTTTTAACCCCAATATCTGTCTCCAGGTTTTTTGTTAATAAGACTGTTTAGCAATTTACCTACAGAAGTCTACTTTGTCAGATATTAGAAGGTCTACACCAGTTTTTTTCTTGAGTCTACAAACTTCTGTAGGGCTAAATTTTTGGATAGATATTGATTAAATTTGGTTTTGTCATGGAATATTTTATTTTTTTTTGTCCTTAATGATGATTGTA
This sequence comes from Peromyscus eremicus, assembly GCF_949786415.1. Classification (NCBI taxonomy): domain Eukaryota; kingdom Metazoa; phylum Chordata; class Mammalia; order Rodentia; family Cricetidae; genus Peromyscus; species Peromyscus eremicus. The sequence goes on along the minus strand of NC_081418.1, from coordinate 116,563,680 downwards.
AGTTTTGCTAGATACAGTAGTCTGGGCTGGAATTTATAATCTCTTAGAGACTTCAGGACATCTGTCTACGCCTTTCTCATTTTTAGAGTCTCCACTGAAAACTCAGGTGTAAATCTAGCAGGTCAGCATTTATATGTTACCTGTTCATTTACCCTTGCAGCTTTTAGTTTTCTTATTCCTTTAGTTCTGAATATTTAGGGTTTTCATTATTATGTGGAGAGGGGACTTCCTTTTCTGGTGTTCTTTAAACTTTTTGTACTTTTATAGGTATCTCCTTTTTAGGTTAGGAAAATTTTCTTCTATGATTGTGTTGAAAATATTTTCTGGGCTTTTGAACTGTGAATCTTCTTCTTCTATTCCTATTACTTTCAGGTTTGGTTATTTCATAGTGCTCCAGATTTCATTGATGTTTTGTGTCAGGAACTTTTTAGATTTAAAGTTCTTTTTGATGGATATATCTATTTCTTTCATTGTATCTTCAGTGCCTAAGATTCTCCGTTTCATTTCTTGTATTCTTTTGGTGATGCTCACATCTGTGGTTTCTGTTCTTGTTTCTATAGTATTCATTTCCAGAATTCCCTCATTTTGTGTTCTCTTTATCCTTCTATTTCCACTTTCTGGTCTTGAACAATTTTATTCATTTCCTTCAACTGTTTGGTTTTTCTTGGCTTTCTTTTTTTTAATTTTATAATTTAATTTAATTTTACATATCAGCCACAGATTCCCTTGTTCTCCCCTCTCCTGCCCTTCCCCCCATCTTCCTCCCAGCCCACCCCCCATTTCCATCTCCTCTAGGAAAAAGACTCCCCTGGGGATTGAGTTCACCCTGGTAGATTCAGTCCAGGCAGGTCTAGTTCCCTCCTCTCAGGCTGAGCCAAGTGTCCCTGTATAAGCCCCAGGTTTCAAACAACCAACTCATACACTGAGAACAGGACCTAGTCCCACTGCCTGGATGCCTCCCAAACAGATCAAGCTACTCAACTGTCTCGCTTATCCAGAGGGCCTGATACAGTTGGGGGCTCCTCAGCTATTGGTTCATAGTTCATGTGTTTTCATTCGTTTGGCTATTTGTCCCTGTGCTTTATCCAACCTTGGTCTCAACAATTCTCACTCATACAAACCCTCCTCTTTCTTGACAATTGGACTCCTGGAGCTCCACCTGGGGCCTGGCCATGGATCTCTGCATCCAGTTCCCTCAGTCATTGGATGGGCTTTCTAGCACAACAATTAGGAAAGACACAAGGATCGCCGAATGACAGAGAAATGGATGAGATCTACATGAACAACATGGACATGAGTGGGGGGTAATAAAGGGCAAGGGTCGAGGGAAAGAGAGCTTAGGGGAGTGGGAGATCCCAGCTGGATCAGGAACAGAGAGGGAGAACAAGGAATAAAAGACCATGATAAATGAAGACATGAGAATAGGAAGAAACAAAGTGCTAGAGAGGCCCACAGAAATTCTTGGCTTTCTTTAAGGATTATTATGGTACTAAATCATCTTCATAAATTTGGTTTTAAGATCTTTTTCTTGTGCTTCTATTGTATTGAAATATTCAGGGGTTGCTGTAATAGGATAGTTGGGTTCTGGTGATGACACATTGTGTTGTCTATTGTTTCTTATATTCTTACACTGGCCTCTAGACATCTGGGTTTTGCATAACTAAAGGTCTAAGTACCTATTTCTGAATTTGTCTTTGTTGAGTGAGTGTTTTGTTAATTTAGGCTCTAAGAGCTGGTTAGTAACAAGCCTGAGCTACCATCTGGACATTTATAATTAATATTAAGTCTCTGATTATTTGGGCATGGCTGGTGTGATAGAGCTTGGTTTATGTTTCCTCTCTGGTATTATGGTCTGTGTGGCCTGTGCTTTGCCCAGTCATTATGGTTTTTGTGAGAGTGAGGAGTCTGTTCCTGTTAGAGGCTGGGGAGTGGCAACTAGTAGAGTGCAGGACTGGAAGATATGGTGTGGGGACACTGAAATAGTGAGATAGTGGGGGCAGGAAATCTATCTGGACATTGCCCAGTCTGTGTGGTCTGTGGTAGAGAGGGGAGTATAGTAGTACTTTCTCTTTGAGACCACCAGCTTATACATGTTGACATGGAGACTTATTATTAATTATGAAAACTTGGCATTAACTTTTCCCAACCAGCTCTTATAACTCAAATTAACCTGCTTCTATTAATTTATGTTCTGCCATGTGGCTCAGTTATTTTTCCTCTGTACAGAATGTCTGATTTGTTCTATGTCTCATTGGTGTCTCCCACACACCTAGATTCATCTGTCTGATTTCCTCTCTCTCTCTTTACCAGAAATCCTGCCCATTCTTTCCTGTTGACATTCAGCTCTTTATTAAACCAATCAGAAGGCATCTTAGGCAGAGACACATAGTCATAGTGTACACAAATATCCCACAAGAAGGGAGTTTCTTCCCCACTTGGGGTCTTGGCTTCTGGTAGAATGGCTACTCTCTGGCACAGCAGGGAGTCTCTGCCCCAGTCTAGGGCTGGAATAGGGCAAGTAGGATGGTGGGGGGCTGGGGATAGGGGGACAAAAGAATAGGGTAGTTTGCAGGCTGGTAGCTTACCTAGACTTCTCCCAGTCTTTCTGGTCTCATAGAGCTGTGAGTGTCCCTATTGAAGGCTGGGCCACAGTAAGTAGGAGGGCCTGGGACTGGTGATAGGGTGTGTGGACACCAAGGTATTGAGAGAATGGGGAAGTTTGTGGGGCAGGCAGCCTATGTGGGCTTCTCCCAGTCCCCTGTTATTATTTCTAATGCACCATGATCTGTAATTAGAGGACTCAATTTTAGCATGTACAAAAGTGTTCAAAGATCTTTTTCTGAAAACTTACACTGGGAACTTCAGTAAAACTGTCAGAGTTAATAAAAATTTGTTTGTTTGTTTGTTTTTAACATATACCTAGATCTGGGCATGGTGCAGACCTGCAATGTCAGAAGTCCGGGGCAGGAGGATCACACATTCCAGGGCATCCTGAGTAATATGACAAGAATAAGTCTCAAAATAAGTAAATAAATAAACAACAAAAAGCATACTTACAGATATGAAATGTTTTTTAAGTAGTTGTAACTGAAGCATCCTTCTTTTTTTTCATATTCTTTAAAGTTTTGTACTGACTAAAGCTATCACATCTAGAAACAAAAAATACTCCTATGCCATTTTACATTTCTACTTTGGACCTTTAAAGTTATGATTTGATTATTTTACACATAATGGAACACAGATATTAAGGGCTCAGTCCAATGAATTTATGTTGTGCCAATTTGAGTTCAACTCAGTGCCTTCTCATTCTCATTTCAGATACCCTTTCTCACCTACAGAGAGAGCCTATCCTATTAATTCCATCACTATAAGCTAATCCTCTCTCTCTCTCTCTCTCTCTCTCTCTCTCTCTCTCTCTCTCTCTCTCTGTCTATCTACCTATCTATCTATCTATCTATCTATCTATATATATATATATATATATGGACTCATACCTAGGTACTGGTTGATTTTTGACCACTTTCAACAGCAATTTAAAACATTAATCTTTGGTATATGGTTGAGAACCTGGTTCTTCCATTCCTGGGAAGTAGAACTTTATGAAAACACAATTTACCGGTTATCCTCATAGATTTTTGGATGCTTCAAGTTTTGAGTCTTTATGAATAAGTTTCTTAGCAAAAGCCTAGTGAAAAACTTTTTGGTATATCTGTTTTTAATTTTCTTTGGTATTCCTCTAGAAGTAGGATTATGGGTGATGTGTGTTTATAATTATATAGAGTTGAACAGTTATTTTGCCCTGGATATATCAGTTTATGCTCTATCTTCAGCGCATAAATGGTTAAGTTGTTCTATGACTTTACCCTTAGCTATTATTATTATTGCTGGTCATTTTACACTTCAATTTACCAGTCAGATTGGTAGCAAATCATTCATTTTTTTGTTTTCATTCATATTTATATCATAATTTGTAATGTAAGACATCATAAAACTCATTGACTGTTGCTAGCTCTCTTATTATATATTTCATGCAACTCTTTGCTCACAGGGACTTTTCCACCTTCTTAAACTGATAATAGCCCCTATTTACTTAATCTAATTTTACATGTATTAATATTTTCCTGTGTGTATGTCTTTGCACATTTTTATAATGCAGAAGATGCCAGTAAAGGACATTGAATCTCCTTGCACTGGAATAGCAGACACTTGTGAGTTGCTCTGTGGGTGTTAGAACTAAACCCTTTCTCCTGTAATAGTCACAAGTGTTCTCAACCATTGAATCATCTCTCTAGGCCTTGATAATAGCTCTTCTTTATATGTGTATGTCCACATTGAAAACAGTTTCTTCCAGTTTAGAATAAACTCTTATATCTTAATAATTTCAGCTTTCTGGGCAAGACATTGATTTTGATGAAGTCTAATTTCAATTTTCTAATGAATGGTTGTTTAAAAATACTCTAACAATCTCTTCGTGTCTTAAAAATTATTAAACTATCCTTGTAAGTTTTCTTCTAGAAGCTTCATAGCTTCAAATTTGGGATTTTGTTCTATGACTGAAATACAATTAATTTTTCTATGTAGCATGAAGTGAGACCAAATTTTCCCTCAACTAATTCCTCCACAAAATAGCCATAGATTTTTTTTTCATTTATCCACAGAATTCCTTATGTAATAAAATCAGTTTACGACATACCAGTATCAACCTCAATATACTGGGTTTTGTTTCATTGATTACTTGAATCCTTATATAAGTGCTAACTTCTGTAGACACAAAGCAATTCATGAAAGCAATTACAGTAAGCAACCTGCTTTTACAAGATTTCTTCAAGATTGTCTTAGATATTCGAGGCTCTATAGCTCATCATATAATCATGCAATAAACTTGTTCAATCCTACATTTTAAAATCACTTTTCAGGATTTCTATTGGGACACATTGATTTTGTAAATGAACCTGAGGAGAATCAATACATTTATATTGACTCTGTTAACTCATGTCCAGGTCAGTTCTGTGTGTGTTTTGTCCTTGCTTCAATAACATTTTATACTTTTCAGCTTACATATCTTCTTGTGTATCCAGTTTATTCTTTCTTATTCTTTTTTAATGCTATGGTATATACATTTTTAAATTTTCAAAAACTGCTTGTTGATTGCATGTGTATGTATATTTATATACTAAAGTGAATTTATATTCATGCCCCATCAAATTTACTTCTTCTTTCTGTTCATTTATATATTATTTTTCTTTTACTGGCTTATTTTATTTAATTTTCTATTCCATTCTATTAAATATTATTTTTCTACTTTATTCTATTCTATTAGTAAGTGGTCTCAGAACAATGTTGAATGAGAATAATCTTTGCTTTGTTCCTTATGTGTTTGGGGAAACCATTTGATTTTTCACAATTAAAAGTGACATTAGCTTTAGTTAATTTGGAAGTATACAACATCTTATAAAAGTTATATTTTTTCACTGATAGATATTTTCCTTACCATAATAAATGCAGTTTTGTCAAGTGTTTCTAACCATCTACAGACATATGAATTTTCAAAATACTCTGTAATAGAGTGATTAACATGTTTTTGTATATTAATTTAGCTCTGCTTTCCTCACTTAATTGTAATATGTTATCCAGCTTATATATCCTGTCAATTCAGTATGCTTATATTATTGAAAGATTTTCTGTTTATAAGTAATATTATTTTGTAAGTTTATTCAGTTTTTATGTTATACTTCAATATACTATACAATATAAAATATTTATATGTGTTTTAAAACATTTATTTTTTAGAATATATTATATTAAAATAAACACATATTTAATATAAAATATGTGACATACATATGTACTAAATATATTCAAATACTTTATTTTCTAGCCAAATGATCTAAACTTCAGACAGTTTTAATAGTCTTTGTAAGAAATCCATGAAGGATACTTTTGTGAATGACTCAATTTTCTTTCCTGCTTTCTCAATTCTGTCCCATGCATTCATGGCTGCCATTCAACATAGAATTAGGGTCTGGTGATCATATAAACACTGTCTTCATATTCCAGCATATTGGCCTTCTCCACGAAGCTGATCCTGGGAGATTTCCACACCTCTAGCTCTCCATTGACTTTCTATGGTCTTTGCCTCATCACAATACCACATGTGCCACTGCAGCTGTGCTCTGAGTTCCAGGACAGCAGCTGCAAGTTCTTTCCAGTCTTGAGGGATAATCCTATTACAAGTTGACCATAAGTCTAACATTTGCTTTACAAATGGGGAATGTATGCCATAAGAGACTATAGCCTCCTTAAACCATCTCAAATCTAACATTTCAACTGGAGTCCAATTAGTTTGTACATTCACTTGATCAGGTAGCTGCTGTATGGTTACCAGATAAATTAAGATTGATTGTTTGAAAACAGCTTTCTTTTCTGTAACCTTATAATCCAATCTTGAAATAATTTCACCGTTAAATTCTTCTATCTGAGTCTGAATTTCTCTATAATTCATTTTAACACGTTTTTCCAAACCTTTATCCTGGCACTTAAATTGACTATCTTTTCAAATTTTAAAATAAGGATAAGTAAACTAATAATATGCATAATAGTCGTTACATACATCCCATCAACATTAATCCTCTCATGTAATTGTTCCATTTTCAGACTGCCTAATGTTTCAAAGACCAATTTCCTTCTATTGTACAGATATTATCCTTTTTTTTTAATGTGGAAAAAATTTTCTCTTTTAAGTAGTTTTTTTCTTTAAAATATCTGATATCTTAATTGGCTTACCAAGTCTGCATAGAAGAGTAGAAATCAAAAAAGCTACCTAGCGTCCGAGATGGGAATCCAGAGAGAGAGAGAGAGAGAGAGAGAGAGAGAGAGAGAGAGAGAGAGAGAGAGAGAGAGAGAGAGAGAGAAAGCAAAGCCATGTGTGTTCTGGCTAAAAGCTGAAATCCAGCCACATGCTCCTGCTTGAGTCGATTCGAACCTGAGCTCTAGCTTCCTTTAGCTCCAACCATGTGAGTTGGTGATTTGGCTGCAAGCAACTCCAACTGCAGCTGCGTGTAGCTGCTACAGTTGTGGTCAAATGCAGCTCTGACTGCTTGCAGCTTTACTGGTAGCTCTGGCCGGGCCTGGGGCCTGTAAACTCTGGCTGAGCCAGGGCTTGAAAACCCTGGTCTGTGAGGCCACCAACAGTTGTTAATGAATTCTTGCCACGTGGGCGCCAAATGTAGACGAAATTCTAAATGGTTTTATTAAATAAGAAACATAGAGCCAAACGCATAGTTAAAAGCCCAAGAGATCAGAGCACTAGCGAATAGCCTTTAGCTTACCACTCGCTGCTGTCCTTCCCCTGAGAGAGAGACCTTCTCCTGTGTGACCTGTCTTTTTATTGCCTTTCTGTTCTACCTTCTCATTGGCTCTAAACCCAACCACATAATTTCTTTGTCACGGCCTGTCTATACAGACCTCCAGGCCTCTATAGTTGGTACTGGGATTAAAGATTTGAGTCACCAGTTGGCTGTGTCCTTGAACACACAGAGACTCTACCTGCCATGTGATCAGATTAATGGCGTGTGCCACCACTGCTGGACTTCTGCTAAATAGCTTGCTTTTAGCTCTGATCCCCAGGCAACTTTATTTATTAACATACAAATAAAATCACATTTCAGCACAAATAAAATATCACCATATATAGTTAATCATCTACTCACCTTTTTCCATTAATAATAAACAAAGACACCAAACACTAATTTTGTAGCCCCAGTTGAGTTACAAGGATAGAGCACATGTAATCACTCAGTAGAAAAAGAGAAAAATAATATGTCAAATCAATGCCTTATAGCTAAGAAGAATCTCACCCATTACCTAAGCTACTTAGTAGTTCACAGCATACACAGATATTTTGAAGATCTTATATAAGATATTTCTTAGTTCTTTCTAGGACTATAAATTAGATTCCTCCATCAGAATTGAATAAAGATGTTTATTTTCTTTAGCAATTTGACCCATAGAACACTATAAGGAAAACAAGTTAGTGATCTTAATATAATAAATAAAGTCAGTGGTGATAAAAGAGACTTTGTGGTGCTCAGAAGGACTTCTTCAAATGAGGAGGACACTTTGAAGTTCATGTGTTCTGTCCATTGTTGTCTTCCCTGGTTCTTTCTCCATGATAAATACAAAACTCCCTTCAGGGGAGATGAAACAAATACAGATGAATTGTGGGCAAACACAGATGAACAAACACCAGTTGAATGCCCCAGCATTATAAAATGTACTAGCGAAAGCATATCTTAGAGACCATCATAGGCAACATTCTCATTTCACAATTGATGGAGAAAGTCTAAAATATAAATGATATTCTTATTTAATCAATTACTGTATTAAGAATTATAAAATATTGATACTTTCTGTAAAATTCACTCGTCCCTCTCTCTGTATGGATCACCAAATACTGCAAATGTTACCGGCATAAGAAGAATACTAAACAGTTGATGTGATTGAATTAACTTTTTTTTTTCCCGAGACAGAGTTCTGTAGACCAGACTAGCCTTGAACTCACAGAGATCCACCTGCCTCTGTCTCCCAAGTGGTGGGATTAAAGGTGTGCACCACCACCGCCTGGCTCTGAATTAACTTTCTTAATAGCCTTTGGGGGACAGGACCCAAGCACGCATGTAAGGGATATTCCTCTCATATTTTCTTTGTCTTGTGTGCATTTCCTCCTCCATCCCAGTGCTATTTACTTTCACTTAAAGAATCTCTACTAACCAAACATGACACTTGGCTTTTAAACTCTACCCTCCTATGAGTGACTCGGGTGAAGCACAAGGTTTCTAAGACTACCATATGACAATACCAGGCAGTTCTATGTTTTCATGGGACTTCTTATTTTTTCAATTTGAGTATAATCTTGCTAAGGGACCATGGACTATTTCTTCATCTTAAACCTCGCTCTTTGGGATGTTCTCTGTACCCTGGAAACAATTGGAAACTCTTCATTTTTTATTAACTCCCAAGGTAGTGTAAGCTACATAATCAGTGAAATTTAAAGAGTTATTTTAAAGATTCTGAGTTTTAGTTTTATGATAGAGATTGATTTTTTTTCAACTTAATGTTCCCATCAGCTACAACATTCCCTCCAAAGATACAAAACAGTCAACTGGTGGTAAGTGAATGGGTTATTAATAAAAATCAACAAACATTTAAAAAATACAATTTATAGGCATATTTAACTAAAGCTATGCAATGAAGAAACCATGTATCTACCGCATATTTCCACCTGCAAGGACTGTGAAATATTTTGTTTTGATTCAATCTTATGACATTTTTTATCTTTAATTGGTTTATACTATCCCCCACTGTTTCTCGTGAGCAAGTGGGGTCAGTATAGCTTGCTAGCTGTGCCTGTCCATATCCAGGGATCATATTGGACAGAAACCCTAGGATCATATATTTGATATGGAGTTTTTCTTCTAAACTTGATATATGATTCTACATCACTTCCAACCTTTTTGGTTATTATCAATTTTGCTTATTTTCTCATTTTATGAAACCAGCATTAAACAAGGACAATGGTAATTGGTACTATGTTGAAATTTAAGAAAGAAAGTAGTTATATATTCTAGGATGCCTTCTGAACTTGAGGCATGAAAACCAACATATGAGTAGAAGGTTCTTGGAAGTCACTTGTTGCAATCTCTATCTTAAGCCTTTCCCTTTGCCTTCTGTCCTTGCTTGCTTGCTTGTGCGTGTGTGTGTGTGTGTGTGTGTGTGTGTGTGTGTGTCTGTGTCTGTGTGTGTGTCTGTGTGTGTATGTGATATACACGTATTAAGGTGTGTGTGAGGAATATACATACATTGAGATGTCTGTGCTTTGTGCAACATCTGTCTGTATACACAAGTGCATGAGCATGAGCACAAAACACACACACACACACACACACACACACACACACACACACACACACTACTTGAATATGCCCATGGATGTGCATCCAAGGAAACCATAGCAAGGAATCACATTTTCTGTTCTATTGGGACTAATTCTGGAGTTCATCATTTTGGGACTTGGATTGTGTACAGCATTCATCTGCAATCCTGTTTTCTTCTCCCTCCACATCATGGGGTCATAAGTAAACATGATCACAGCCAGATTTTTACATATGTTCTGGAGATCTGAACTCAGTTCCTCATGCTTGTGCTGCAAGTGTTTTTAATCACACACTGAGCAATCTCCCTGGCTCCTAACCTTCCTTCACATATCAACTTTGTGATCAGTTTTTGACAATCAATGCTTGTTAGAGGCTTAATATGTGAACCAATCTATCAGAACACCAGCAGGGACAGATGATTTACCAAGGGAGTAGGAGTTTTGAGTATAATTAGACATCCTTTCATTACTATAGCACATTAATGCTCTAAGAATACAATGCAAAGTTGAATCATTCCTTACACCATGATTAAGCATAGCAGGCTAGTTTTTGTTCCTTCCACATTTTTATCTCTGTCAATCTATCAACATTCCTACCTTATATCTACCTTAGCCACAATATTTGCAATGATTTTATGTCTTTTTAGTCTTTTGCTGTGATATATTTAGTGAAAGTGTTTCTGTTGGACCTTAATTTCAAACTTTAAGCTCTCAAGACAGATGAGCAGTTCAACAATATGATTTGCTAACAAACATGCTGCTAGCTAGTGAGTCACCATGGAGACCATCTGAGACAAAGATCATGAAGATGAACAACTTTGAGTTAATTTCTTCTCAGTGTTGTGGCATTTGGTTCATTGGTTCATGTGTTGTGGTTTCTCTCCAAGGAATCATCAGAGAAACAGAAGTTTCTTGCTAACATGATTCATTACTCATTACAGAGTAAAATTCCAAGTAATTCAGATCCAAGACACATCCCGTTTATAATGTGTTATTCAAATAAGGAAAAATGAAAATCAAAGTGTCATAAACATGCACAAAGTTTACTTCTAATTACATAATTATGGACGACCCAAAAGTTGGATTTCCCAGTTTTTACCCCCTGACCCTGATTATTATTGGACAACAATGACTTCAGTCATTTTGGATGATGGGTCCTGGGATTCCAAAGCATAATATATCATCAGATTAAAGACCATTTTTGACTCTTAAACAGTTTCTGGAAATGATATATACTTTTTTTTTGTTAAATCATGCTTCTGAATGTTCCATTTTATATCTGAATTATATGAAATCTAATCAAAAGTAATAGTAACAATTTTAAGGTGCAATTATGAGTCTGTAAGAAATAGCCCTTTGATTCAAAGCTCAAGAAATCCCATGGAACATAATGGATTAATAAAATCAAACAATTGATCAAGAAGAGACGTTGAAAATGCATCTGGTCCAGATGGAAATCTTCAGCTTGCTCTCCAGCAGTGTCTAATCTTCCTAATTAAATGGCTTCACGCTTTTACCAAGAAGCTTTCCAGGAAAGAAATGATAAAAGCTTAATTTGATCCTCCTTTCCTGGACTTTAACACCTGGACACTTTACATGTCCTTCTTTTTATCCTACTCAACTCTCTCTTGTTGCCCATCCTTCTAGATAATAAACATGAAATGAAATTTTAAATCATCCCCTGGACTTTTAAGAAACATTACTCACATACCTGGCTGGCTGAATCTTGATAATATATCATTTGTAATAAATCATTGTTGTTCTTATATTTTTAGCCATAAAAGACTTATGCCTGGGTCTTTAAGATGACTCTTTCTTGAACATAAGGATTAAAATTGGAAATTACTTTTATATGTACATTTAAAAAAATACTAAAAACTACATTTTTAAATACAGTCCTTTGAAATATACAAATCATTCTACTTGCATTATTTCATTAGATCTACAACATCAACCCTGTTAATTAGGCAGAGAATGAAATGTTCATTTGCGTTTCCATGATAATGTGAACTAAGTGTAATTATGAGAACTACTGTGCCTGGTAAATAAGTTAAATTGAAAATGCTGGACCCCAGGGCTGGGAAGATGGCTCAGTCAGTAGAGTGCTTGTTGTACAAGAATGAGAATCTGAGTTTGGATCCCTACCACCCACATAAAAAGCTTGGTGTAGTATGTTCATGTAATCTCTGCTTCTATAAGGTAAATCTGGGGGGATCACTAGACATTGCTTGTTATTCAGCCTAGCCATCAGTGAGTTACTAGTTCAGTGAGAGACTGTATTTACAAAAAAAAAGTGGTGAGCATTTAAAAATGTACTAGATGCACATGTACACATGAACATATATACAAAATAGATACAATCTAGGCCCCATAAATGGTATACTTTCACATGATATTTACTTTTTGACATATTGTTTTCAGTGGTCTAACATATATAGCCAGAAACAAGTACCCAGTTTTGAAGTTAGGAGAACTAATTTTATTATATTTGTAAATATTTTCCACAGTCCATATATCTGATACATAATTCTCTCCATTGAGGGCATGGATTTTCTGACTTTAAATATTTCCCTCATTCTTGGCCCAGAGAGGTAAAATATCATAAAGTAAAACAGTGGTAAATGATCATTTTCACCATTATTATGGAATGCTTAAGGAAAAGGTATATACAAGACATGTTGCATAGTAAATGCTCAATGACATCTCTTGCAAGTACGTTTATGTCCATCAATTGATACTATATCCTCGTTTGTTCTTCCATTCATTTTAAACCTCCCTTTACAAAACTCCAATACATCTTCAAGTCCATAGTCAGTTACTTCCAGGACTGTCCGTAAAGGAAACGAGTTTTTAAGGACTGGCCTTAAACTACACTAGGGTGAGTGCCAAGTACTTAAAAACCTGTTTCTTTTACTGAAGTAAGTACCACACATAAACAACATCAAGACTCTCAAATATACTATCAATAACACAACCTAAAGTTAGAATACATCACAGCAGCCATTATAAATTTGAACTCTATCTTCACAAACAGAGACATTTGAATTTTTAATACCACATTTACTACTCTAGGGGATATTTTAGAAGAAGTTGATGTTTAGACCCATATGTTAGCACTCATTCATCCAGCTTTCAAGTCCTGCAAATGTTGACTAAGCTTCCAGCAGATGCCAAAGCCCCTCAAAGTATTCCAACTGCCAGTCTTACTTAGGCTATGCAGGTAAGCCTCACTACTGTGGATATCATTTGGCTGCATCTTGTTTCACAGGTTTCATATGTTAGAAGGATTAGTCTCCAGGGTGGCAGTGTTGGGAGATGATGCCAAACTTCCAAGAGGTAGAACCTAGGGGAATGTCTTTAGTTACTGAGAGTGAATTCAGAAAGTTTCAGGAAGGATTAGGTATGCTGTCACATATACTCAGAGGACCTAGGACAGTCCCATGCAGGTTCCCTGGTTGCGAGTTCAGTCCCTATGAGCTGATATGGGCCTAAATTTTAGAAATTCGTCAAAAGTCTTGTGTTGTCCAATATGTCCATACAGACAGTGGTACACTGGACAGGTTCTAGGCTGTGGAGTGTTGCTGTGCAATGTTCTGTATGTCAAATGTGTTGCTCTGATTGGTTAATAAATAAAACACTGATTGGCCAGTAGCCAGGCAGGAGGAAGTATAGGCAGGACAAGGAGGAGAAGAATGCTGGGAAGTGGAAGGCTGAGGCAGAGAGAGACTGCCGCCATGACAAGCAACATGTGAAGATGCTGGTAAGCCATGAGCCATGTGGCAAGGTATAGATTTATAGAAATGGTTAATTTAAGACAGAAAAACTAAATAACAAGAAGCCTGCTGCAGCTATACATTTTAAATTATATAAGTGTCTGTGTGTTTATAAGTGGGCTGTCGGACTGTGGGGGTTTGGTGGGGCCCGGAGATAAAACTCTCTAGCTACAGAGTGTGGCTGCTTTGGTTGGAGTCCTCAATCTTTTACACTTACTGCATGACATTGGGAAGTTTTTTGTAACTCTGGGAAAATGTTTTTAATGAATTAATAATGGCCCCAATCTTGGGGTCTTAGAAGGATCAGCTTTTAAATGAAGATAAAACTTAGCAAAGTATATATTGCCATGTGAATGCCATTTTTCCCATTTCTATGTGTCACAATTGTAGGTCACTTTCCCTTGGTTTGTTTTCTTATTTTGTTTTGTTTGTCTTGTTTTGTTTTATCATTTTTCCTTTCCCAGAAAATTGGCACTCTTTTTCCTTTGGAGTAGGAGATATAACCTTGATATCAGAGCTCACACATCATGTCCTGGAAGCCATGAGGTATTTTGATTCATTATTTTCTCAACCTATTCCAAATGCCCTTCATTCTTCCTAGTGTTCTTCCAAATGCCTGTAGACTGACTATTCATTGAAGCTACTTTCTTCTGAGAAAGCGTTGCTCCTCTTGAAATAGAAAGCAAGGTGTCTATGAGAATAATGCACATAGGAAAGACAACAGACTGTTCCCCAGAGGGAAAGATCCCCTTTATTAGAAACAGAATAAAGACAAAAAATCAATCTTACAAGGTCTTGAAAATCTGGGAGACACTAAAGTTGATTTAGTCATTTAAGATTTATACCCAGTCTACTTTCATGAAGGATTCAAAGTGGTGGCAGATGAGATTAAAATCATTTTCTTGAACTGTGTTTCAGACAAGAATTATAAGTTTGCATCCTGGCAGATGAAGTTAAGCTGATTATGGCAAATAAGCTATTGGAAATCAATAGCATAAAACCATTCTATTGGTACCTGTACAATCACCTCAGGATTATAAGTAATATTTATACTTTCAAACATTGACATTTTCAGGAAATGAGGTACAGAACACTTGCATGGACACACTCTCCAGTGGTTGCCTGGTTCTGATGATTAAAACAAGTTGTGAATGGATCTAAGGCTATTTGTATATGGCCAGTTATAGCTCTCTGTTCACAAAGGATGAATGGAACCTGGTTCCTATAGCGCTCGCAGAAATTAAGAGAGGATTCTGGGATTTTGACATATGCATTGTCACAGGGGAACAAACAAATTTAAGTGATGGTTTTATGGTTAAGTTTCTCCTGTGGAATGGAATGAACACACACACACACACACACACACACACACACACACACACTCTTTAAAAACAACCATGGTCAGACATACACAGATTCCTCATTCTGGAAAATTAGGATGATGCCTGGGATGTACCCTAAGCAATCAATTGTAATCTGAGAAAAGCCATGACTTTGACATGAAATGATAGTAAAACTTTGGGAAGATAACTAATTTAAATTTCAAAAATTGTAAAACTTTGAAGCTATACATTTTTGAAAATGGAGATCTACTAAATGAAAAAGTATCTATCAATCCCTTATTGAAGTATACATAGCACAAAGAAAAATAACTTATTTTACCATTAGCAAACACCATATATCCTAATAAACATATATATGTGTGTGTGTGTGTGTGTGTGTGTGTGTGTGTGTGTGTGTCTTTCCTTAAATCAAAAGATCCCAGGATCATTCTGCCCTTTGTTAATCAGCCTTTCATAGTGTGGTCTATGTTTTGACATCAAAATATACTTTTATATCCTCTCTGTTGCTTGCTTCTTCAGTCCAAATTTTTTACTTTGTTTTGTTCCTGTCACACTCCAGGAATCTATAAGAGTCCCTGTGGGTGTTATCATCCCTTTGGGGTCCAGTGTTAACATAAACTCCCCATCTCTAGCAACTCATTCAAGGAAGTTTAACATTAACTGTGTGAAGGAAAGCAAGCAAGGGCCACAGGCTAGTTACTCCTCTTGCTTAGCACAACTGTTTTCTCTACTGGGATCAACAAGATACATTTCCAATGCAAATTTACTGGGAAATGGCACAAACATTGGCCAGTGGCCCATTATTAAGTTCTACAAGAGACTTATATTCTCTATGAGTGAAAGCTACATAACTTATACCCATTTGACTGTGCTGAAATATGCTGTTACTATTGTGACCCTGATCCTTTATCCTTCAAGTAAAGCAACTGCAGCTTTTGAAAACCTTTTATGGAATATAAATCCAGAAATTCCCAGCTGACAGAGTTGGTGCTGGAGTACTGCTGCTGGGTTTTGAGACTAAATTTTCAATTTCTGGGATAGATTGATGGCATAGTATAAGCATGAGTGTTTGCAGGAACTGAGGATGGAAGTTTGAATTCTGACTTTTCTATTCATGAGTAGTACACGTGATAGCTTATTTTTAAACTCCTTAAACTTCTTTACCATGGGTGAATGGGGCTAATCATACCTAATTTCAGGTTTGCAGCGATGGATATTAGACATAATGCAAGCAGTTACTTGGCCAAGTCATTATTATATATAATTATTATAATTAAGATTCCTAGAGAAATACTTGTATTGATTCAGTAATGCATAAAGGGGGAGCCTAATTAGTCCCCTTCCAAAGAACTGTTTGATTACTTATCAGGTTATAATGATAGAGGCTTCAGCAAGGACACAGATGCCATACACCAAAGTAGAAACAAAGCACAAGATTTATGCACAAGAAGACTGACTGGTCACAGAATCACAGGTCAATTGAGCTACTAAATCATATATATGCTGCATCACAAGAAGTTGAAAACCTAATAATTAAAAAAATAATGATTTCCCCCCATAATTCTGTGGGTGAGCTATTTATGCCGAGAGGACAGGAGTCACCTTTTCCTGGGACTGCACATGTAGATGACTTGGGAGACTGAACAAAATTGTTGTTTCCTGATGGTGTCATTTGACATTATCTATACATTATTTCCTGTTAAGTGGGCCAGTCTCTCCTTGTGGCCATGTATCCTCAGGCAATCTAAACAGGCTTTCTTATAGTGGAATCTCAAGGTTGTATGAAGGCCAGGGCAGACAATAAAGACTTTTGAGCTCCAAGGCTTTGCAATTTCTGTTAAAAATATTGCATATACTACATTCTGTTAGAAAAAGCAAGAGTTAAATTCAGCCCATACTAATGGGATGAGAAAATATTCTGTCTCTGTATTGGAAGTCATACATGGCACATTACATAAGAGCATTCATACAAGAATGGAGGAATAATTACAGACATCTATTCAAGCAATCTGTCATACAACTTTTGGCTCAAAGCAGAGAGTAAAGGGTTAAGGACTGTACGAGAATTATGAAATTAGATGCCTCCCAAAAAGCAATGTTGGTAGAATAAAATCCAGACAAATGAATGTCTTCCAACCACCTCTTACTCTCCCAATTACAGGCCACTAAACACTAATAGTCCCATAGAACTGGAAATCAGAGGGGAAAAAAGGAATTACTTAGCATATCTTACCCATAGTTCTCACATGACATAGGGAGAAGCTAAGAAAACTGAATAAACTTTGAGAAATAAGTAGATAATGTTCAACATAGAAAGGGGGTCAGCCCATTATGGTGGCTACAGGGTGTATTTCATATTTGGGCATATTGGACTTGAACTCCTGGCCTGTCACTTTCCTTCATAGTGATGACTTGTGAAACAATTCTATTATTTCAGCTTTGGCTCTGTGTTTTTTAATATGTAATATGAGAAATACCTTCCTTGTCAGATTATTACAAGAAGTGGGTGAGAATACATATAATGTGCGAATGCCTACCTTCGCACAGTAAACAGCGGTGCTTGGCTAGCAATCAATTAGGGAGTCATGTGTCAACAGCTGTTAGAAAAAGCCAATGTATATTGCTTTTGCTAAAATCAACGTCTTGTGACTTGGTTAGGACTTAATTTTCTGGTTAATTGTTTCACTTCTCTTTTGCACTTTACATGAGCAGGCAATTACCGAGAAGCCCCTCGGGTCCATTTCAATCCTCTCTAAGCGCCCTATGGAGCGTTCTGGGCTGCTCAATTCCTGGATATATATCCTTTGGTAAAGGAAGTTGTTGCTCCCCCAACAATGGTGACGGGAGCTGGCAAACCACGTCTTTATATAATCACATTTGCCCAAAATGTCACAGGTGCTTCATTTGTCAGCAATTTTTCTTTTAGCCTCCTCCTACACATGAAGGAAATACAGTTCTGAAGGACAGAGGCAATGCAGATGCTACAGCTGGGGAAAAAACAGGGAGGCTGAGACAGACAGAGGAGACACTTTTTTGTATGACTTGATCCCGGAGAAATGGGCTGTCTCTGTAGACTGTTCATCCTGCACTCCTGGCCCCCAATGCTAATGCATCAAACTGTTCTTCTGGCAACAGAAAAAGTCTATAACTAGTGATCAGTCTATTAAGAAGGAATGTTTCCACATGGCAAAGCCACCTTGTCTCCTCTCCTGAGAATCCAAATATTGTATGGTACTTGGAGTTGTGATCTCATCTTATTGAATATTCTTCCCTGGGTTTTTTGGGCTATTACATAGTGAAATGTTTACACATTTATTCCAAAATACTTAATATGATCAAAATGACTTTGGATATATTAGATTAGACCAAGATATTAATTTATTGATTTCAGGACTTCTACAAGTCTTCAGATTAGTGAAAGTATTTAATGAAAACTCTATCAAGAAGACAAAGCAGTGGACACTAAATAAAATTGGCCACGGACGACATGTTTTGAGAAGAGTCTTCATTTATTATTCCCTGGACAGCATTTTCAGGGTTTTTCTAATAAATAAACATCATCAATATATACTTCCAATTTGCATAGTATAATACATTTTTTTCATTCTCCATATCTGATATAGAGTTCTAGAGGGAAAAGTTGTTGAAGATTCCAAACAAGCAGGTATTCATATGATAATTTTATGTCAACCCATTGTAGTGAATTAAAATTCAAGAAGTTTGAGTGCTCATGTCTCTTACGCAAAACTTCTTCCAATTCTCTAAAGGCAAGACATGTGCTTTGAGTTGAGTTATTTTCTAACGAAATACCTGAGTTGTGTATACACTCATAATCCCTGACCTTGTTCATTCTGGGTCTAATCATTTTTTTTAACTTTGAAATGCCAAAATTTGTAGGAAGCATTAGCTACATTTCCTACACAGTTGAAACAAATGGCAGGCTGTAGGAGGCAACAACACAATAATGGTCTCATGCTTTAATGGCACATATAACTTCATATAATACTTTCATATATTATATGCATATTTTTGCTCATGAATCTCTTTAGCAGGTACTATAGAGACAGAACTAATTCCTTAAATATTAAATATTTGCTATAAAAAACATAATAAAAGGTCTGCACATAGAGTTAGATATTTATTGATCCTAATGCTTGATTTCATGATTTACTTTAAATGTGCATGTTTCAGCTTACATAAGTCATTTGCATGAAAATCGGTATCAGGAACAAGACTGACAATAAAAATGAGGAATGATTCATAATATGTAAGGTCTGTTCCTCGAAGATTCATTATGCATTTTATAATACTGAGGGTCTCCAAAATATTTTAGTAAGCGAATACAGTTAAACTGATTAAGGTTAATTTATTTTAAAAACTAAAAGATAGCCATGTTTCTTTTATATCATTTGAGAGCAGGATGTTTGGAGATACAAGTCTCTTTAATATGCATCTAAATATCAATGGACATAATAGAAAGAAAGTAAAGCAGAACGTTGTTTCAACATCTGCCCTGTTCTAAGTGAGCAACCTGCATTGCCTCCTTGACCTACTTCACCAGTCTAAAATGGTTAACAGTGATGATAATCCAAAAAGATCCATAAAGAGGCATGTTTTTCAATATTACCCATACAGAAAGATGACAGACTCACAAACAGATCTGTTTTGTGTAAGGATAGGGAGTTTCTACTTGTTGGGGACTGTCCCAAACATTGAAACATTTCCTTCAAATACCATCAAAATGTATGTTTCAGGAGAAACTGCTCATCTCTTCTGTTACTGCCCTAGCTTATTGCCATTTATTTTGTTTCTGCTTCTTCTTTCACCTTGCCACCTACCTACTTATCATTTATTATATGTCCACTAGTTTGCCTTTCTAGATTTTTCATAACTAAGTCATAAAGTATTTCACTATTTTTAATGATGAGAGTTAAAAATACTCATAGCCTTTTAAAGGAAAATGGATATATGTTCACACAGAGAAAATATATCCATAAGCTACAATCAACTGGCCACCTGTGGATGACTGTAATTTCTCTTAAAGGTTACTCTTTTCATTATCCTTTTAGCATCTGGAGAAGCAGGCTAAATACACACCACTTAGTCATCCATTCAGGGTCTGGAGATTTGGCTCAAATATTTAGAAGCACTTGTTGCTCTTTCAGAGGAATCGTTTAATTTTTAACACTCACATGGTGGTTCATAGTCATCCAAAACTCCGGTTCCAGAGAATCTGGTACTCTTTTCTGGCTTCCACAGGCATCAAGCACACACACAGTCTACACACACACACACACACACACACACACACACACACACACATACACACACACACATACACACACACACACAAACATATATGTGTGTGTGCTATATATACATTTATATTATTTATATTTAAATATATATACAGGCAAAAAACTCCCATGTAAAATATATAAATCTCATTAACGTTTTAATAATAGTATATCGATATCAATTATATCTGTATTTTTTCATTACAATAAAAGCTCAATAGTTTCAAAAAATGCAGAGCAAACATTGTTGACAGATGTGTATATGTACTCACATGACTACACATCTATGTAGTTACATATTTATATCTACATTACAATTATTTACACATCTGATACACACACACACACACACACACACACACACACACACACACACACAGATTTCTACCTGCCTATCCATTGACAGTGTGAATTTAGCAAGTTTCTTAGTTCATCCTGTTAGTTCCCTACTACTGCTATGACCCACAATCACAAAACCCTAGCATTGATCTAACTGAACTTAATCAAAATTTGGGGAGGCTGCACTTCTTTTGGAGGCTTTCGAGGATACTCAGTTTTGTTTCCTTCTCTGATAGAGCCTGAACACCTGCCACAGGTTGTGGATCATTACCCATTCTTCAAAGACTGCAATAGTCCACCTAATCTTTATTTTATCACCTCACTGTGAGCCTGAATCTAATTCTGGATTCACCTTTATGGCACCTTATACGTTGGCATTTTAGTAATCTAAGATATTCTCCATGTAAGATTTCTTAGTTGGCTCTTCAAAATTCCATTGACCATGCAAAGCAACATATTCAGAGAGTCTGAGTGTTAGGAACTGGGTTTCTCTGAAAGACCACTATTATGTCTACTGTGTAATTTCCTAAAATATCCTATTATATAAATACAAAGACCTAGAGCCGTTATTCATGTCTAAGAGCAATGGAAGACATGAGAAAATATCTGATATACTTTACCCAAAAAGAAAATATAAAATCATGGTTTTATGACATCTTTTAACAACACGGCCATGGAATAATTTTAAAATGCACTAAAATATATAGTGAAAATCAAAACAACAGGGGCGATGTGAGTACCTTAGTCAATACCAGATACTGTGGAAATTACAGATTACTAACTCAAGGGGGAAGACATTTATTTTGTCTCACAGTTTCAAAGCTTTCAGACCCTGCACAACTGCTGTGTTGAGCAATACAACACTGAGGACATTTGACTAGAAATTGCTCAGGTCACGACCTCTAGTAAGGGAAAGAGAGGAAAAGAGCCAAAGTAATACAGTCTACTCCAGAGTATGCCCCCAATGTCCCAACTTCTTTTCAGTAAACTTTACTTTCTTTAGGTTCTAATCCCTCTCAATATTACCACTATTGTGATCAAGCTTGCAAAACATGAGCCAACACAGCGTCTTAAATACAGATTCCCCCAAACTGGTAAATCTGAAGTTATAGATTACAGTTTCTCACATCTGTTCATCAGCACGTCCCCAGGAAACTAATAAAAGTCTTGTTGATCATATCTGTGTTTCTCTTTTCTTATTTTAACATTTACATTTTAAATGAGAATGTGTGTCACCCAAAATGTACCCAAACGACCAGGAAAACAACCATGCAAATAGAAACCTTTCTCTTTGCCTGTCCATCGTCTTACTTTGCTTACATATTCCTCAAAGCATACTGTGTTCCCTACATGTTAGCCATGCTGAAGAATCTATAATACATTATTAATTTATCAGCATGTAATGGAAACAGAAAAAAATACAGTTGAAAAATCAAGTGTAAAAGTCTGTCATAGAGATGTTACAGGGAGCACAATGGACTAAGAGAGTAGTATGCTTACTTTGAGGAACAGGTGGGCAGCTGCTGGCACAAAAATTTCTGACTTGTAGATGCCATTTCCCAGCAGCCAGAGGACATAGTCCTGTCCCCAAGGAAAGAGACATATAAGAGAGGTCTAATGACAAAAGGAAAAATGCCAGCAAACAACAGGTTACTCAGTTCCTCTAACACCACTAATGAGAAATAGGAAATGAAGTTAAAAATTAAATGAATTGTTGCCTTTTCATTTTGCAATTACATTAGTTCTAATTATTTGGTCTGATGAGATGGCTCAGTGGCTCATTAAATTCTTTATGCAAGCCTGAAGACCTGAAGTTGGTATTTGGAATCCATGTTGAAAGGAGAAAACTGACTGCTTAAAATTGTCCTCTGAGTTCCACATGTTCACTGTGTCATGCACACATGCCCTCACACATATGTACATATACATGTAACAATAATTAAAATATAAAAATTAAATAGAAGAACCTAAACAGTTTTGTTATATAAAACTATTCATATAAGCTGTGTGGTGGTGGTGAATGCCTTTAATCCAAACACTCAGAGGCAGGTGGAGCTCTGTGAGTTCAAGGCCAGCGTGGTCTACAGAGCGAGTTCCTAGTCAGCCAACAATACACAACAGAAAAACACAAAACCAAACCAAATCAAAACAAAAAAAAACTAAACACAAAAACAAAAACAAAAGCAAACCTACTAATATCCATTTTCTTTTTTTTAATATAAAAATAAAGTGGTATTTTCTGATTCTGTTTTATTATATTTTTAATTTTTGTATTTTAAATAAAATTGTACCCCTTACTTTTGTACAATGTGAACATGTATGCAGAATACATTGGTAACTGACATATGTACCACAATAACAGGTATTTTTTGATGGTATCTTATCTATTTTCTTAACTCTTTTCAAGAATTCAGTTTATTACCCTTAGTACTCATGTACACCTAGATCTCCTGAACGTTTTTTTTTCCTGTAAAACTGAAATCTTAGGCTCTTTGATCAATGTTTCTTCAACTCCAAGCTTTCTCCCTTCTATAACAATCACAGCACTTGTTAACTAGCCCTATATATCCACTCCCAGGAAATCAACATTTTCAGATTCCACATGTGAGACACATGCAGTGATTTTTCCTCTGCCTGACTTTTCCCACTCAGTAGAGTGCTCTCTAGTTTTTTTTTTTACAACTGGAACAATGTTCTTCTTTATTGCTGAAGAATGTTTCACTGAATCTACTACAGGTACTTACTTGTTTTCTAAGCATTTTATAGGTAAGAATAAACAGATATTTTAAGTTTGATAAAGTCAGCATGGTAATTTCAACTTATTTGGGGAGTAATGATTGAGTAGCATTTTCAGAAAATACTACTTACAATAAAATAAAAATGTCCATTTATATAAGATCAATACTTTTAGACTATTTTGAATTTCTCTAACAAAGTAGTACACAGTACAGAAGACGAATTTGAAATGCATGGAGTGATATAAGTCTGTAGAATCGCCTGGGGGATCAAGTCCATTGCGTCCATTAGTAAAAGGTCTGGGATCACCTTAAAAATGCACATTAACTTCATTGTACTTTCAGTGATGTATTCCTTTGATATCTCAACACAGTTCTCATTAATATCTCAGATGTACTATGATGTCCAGAGAAACTTTGAACACCTGCTTCTCTTGGGAATCTCCTTCGCTAGTATATCCCATCTGATGAAATAGTGGTTCCTTAGAAAACACCCAAATCCTATCTTCAGTTTGCACATTCTAGCAGTCATCAAGTCTTGACTATTCTCTAGGTGGCCATCCTTGCTGTCAGCCAAGTCTTGCCATCATTTATGCCAATGAAAACATCTAGAATCTTTTCTACTCATATTCCTGACAGTCCATTTTTCGCAGATGCCAGACTGACTTCTTAAAATGTAACATTTAAAATATAAATCCAGATTTTGTTTTGTGCTTGCAAAATCCAGGATTTGCAGTTACCTCTGAACCTATGATCCAGTCTTGTTTGGCTAATTGTTCACACAAGCTCTTTTCAGGATATGCAAAACATACCAGGAAATCTTCAAGGAATTTGTAGGATTTTCCCCTCACTGGAATATTCCTTTTATTTTTCTAATTTTATTAGTTCTCCGAGAAATTTCTACAATATTTTCTATCATATTTAGCCCTGTCTCAACTTCCCCCTACATCCACTTATGCTTTCCCTATACACCTACCAATGTCCTGTTTTTCTTTTAAAATCCATCAAGGACTATTGGAACTACTTCTAAACTATTGTATGTGTGGCCTTTTTGGTCAACCACAAAGGACTGTACCCTTTAAGAAAACTGATGACTCCTCTCCCAGCATCTTTCAGCTGCTAGTAGTTCCTTACCTAAGGGTGGGAATTTATGCCTACATCCCCTCCCCAAGCCAGAATTTTATCTGGCTTGTCCTGCTCAGATCTTGTGTATGTTGTCACAACTGTACACTCTAAATTTGTATGTGCAACTGCTCTGCTCTGTCCAGAAAGCTCTGTTTCTTTCTAGTCATCCACAACCAAAGGCTCTTGCAGACTTTCCACTCCTTTCCAACAGTGGTCTCTAGAGTATAACTAAACTAATCTTTTCCATTTTATAGGGACAATTCCTTTTATTTTTTTTTTCAGTTCCCAGCAAAATCAATTTCTCCAGCTAGAAAGTTCTACCCACCCAACAAAGGCGTCTTGTACTGTTCTGCATCTTAATGCCTTGTTATTTCTCATGAACAAGCACTTTTATCACAGGTTTGATACTTTGTAAAGGAGAAAATAGCTGGTTGCTTGGTTTTATACTCCCATGTTTGGTAGCATGTCTCTCCCCCATTTGTCTATCTGTCTGTCTGTCTACCTATCTGTCTATCTATCTATATCAGGTATAGTGCAATGTATACAATAACAGCAAAGAAGCAGTGTTTTAGTAACTTGGTGAATTTTAAGTGCATATCAGTTCCATAAGATGCCCTGAGGATACTGACACCAGTATGAGTCAAAGATAGAGTTTTAAAGGATAAAATTCTTATAATTATAGCCCTACGTTCTCATTTTTGCATAAATGTTCCGTTTTTCTTACATTAAATAGTCACAGTTCACGAGAGCTAGAATGAAGTGTTTATGGAGATGAATGGAAAGCAGTACACAGTGGAACACAATGACAATATTATTAAGCTATCAACAACACGCAGCGACATTAAGAACTGGCATAATTAACATGACTCCAGAAAGAAACTACGCTGACAGGCTTATTTGAGAGTCAGTATGACACTTTATCCCAAAAGTAAATTCAAGACTAAGAACCAATCAGTTCTTTTTTTCATTTTTTAACACTTTGCAATGCTGACTCTTTTCAGAATGTATTTTGTACATTCCTTTGAAGAGCCCTCCATGGTTTGCAGTTAGTAGGTATGCTATTCTTACTTTATGCATGAAGAAAATGAATGAAGTTGAGAGTAAACACGTCTTGTTAAATTAATTAATTTGGATTTCTAAGCCCATAGTCTATATGCCACAGCATGGTGTTATTATATATATATAATATATATATATATATTAATATATATATATATATATATATATATATATATATATATATATATATATAAGAAATGACAGGGGTCATGCAAGCTGGAAGGTAAGAATGAAGAAAGGAAGTAGACTTTGTCTCCAAGGAAACTCATCAATAGGTTACTAAATTAGCGCCACATAGGAAGGCAGCCCAGAATAACCCCCAGGAAAGGCTGATTCACCTGACAAGTAAATATGGCAATTATTTCAGCCTTCAAATAAATAGATATTGCTGGCATCTCAACTGCTTGGGACTGACCTTCTTCATCTTGGTCTAAATGTGAATATTTGTGATTTATGTAATTCCCTAGAAGTATTCTTTCTCCATTTTTTTCAGAAAGGTCATTATGTGTTTTGAATTATCAGAAATATAGCTGATTGATTCTTGCAGTGTAACACAAGGACGTTGCACATACAAACAGGAAATCAGAGCTCAGTGTCACTTATGTCAATCTTATTAGAGGAGGAGTAAGTTGGTTCATTTAATACTTAAGAATGACAGGTTGCTAACATTTCATTTTCATGTGGTTAAGCACATGAACTTTAATTAACTTGGAATTATAATTTAGATCCTGGAATGAGTCATACAAGTTCATGACACTACACCAGTTGCTTCACTACTTGATTATATAATTATGATAGTCTTATTTCAAAAATACATATTTTAGTGTTTTTTCTGTTTATTTTTTCAAAGTTGGTGAAGAAATTCTCCATTCATAATAGCTTCAATTAAAAAAAATGCCATACTTCAAAACTATTTGAATTCCAGAAGGTTTTAGAACAAATAAAATATTTTGGCAGGCATGATGAGGCACACTTGTTATCCCAGCCCTCCGGCTGCTGAAGCAGTGGAATCAGAAGTTCAAGCCCAATCTGTTCTATGCAGTAGGTCTGTGGTCATTCTGTACATCGAGAGCAGTGTTCCTGTCCATAAGAATAGGATAGAAAAGAAATAACAAAATACAATGTCCTATAATGCAGCAAACTGGAGCATAAGATAGCATGATATAACAAAAAGCATTATGATTTCAGGTGAAGAATGTAAATTAATTTCAGACATACAAATGTAGTATGCTTGCTGTTGTTCTTATCGGTGAAGTTGGTATTCATTTTCCTTCCATTTAGAGACTGTTATGTCGGTTTTCAAGATTGTCTTTAGTTACAACTCCTTCAGCTATTGCCTGATTGGACATATTAATTCCATACGTAGCCCAAAATAAGTTGAGATATGTCTTTGCATTTGAGAGTCTTGGTTCAAAAACCTCTGAAGACTTCACATTCCAAATCAATTAGAATTAGAAAATAGCTACTGAATAGTTTTCAAATATAAATAGTATGACAATTTAGATGCCAACTCTTACTTTTAAACAGATATGGAAATTATCTGATTGAGAAGGCTGGAATTCAATTACACTTTCCTATCAACACAAACAGACTGAAATTACCCTTCTCAGATTTGCTAAGGTAGATCTTATAACTACTGCACTTAAGGCAATACAAGTTGCCTAATGTAATTATTGTAACTATCTAAAAAGCTTGAGCATACTTGAAGTCTGATATGAGCATATACACCAATCATTTAAGGAGAAAAATTTGTTGCTGTGACATTTACTTTATAAGCTGAAAACTCAATCATAAATACACAGAGATTACTTCAGGTTTGAATTAAAATTATTTAGTCTATGCAAGCTATTAAGGATTCATCTAAAATTTCAGTTTATTCAAATTATTACCTTTCAAACCTCCCAGTTACTGTTTTCTTTCAGACATAGTCCCTGGCCTCAGACACTAATGCATGTGTATCCAAAGTGCCACAGCAAAAAGTCAATATACCTCTGGGGGAAAAATCACTATAATAAAAATTATTAGAATTTATGTCGAACTCTTCATCTTCAAAGTGACTTATAAATATTAATTATTACTGACTGAGAACAGGACCCTGCCCAACAGAGTATTGAGTTCCAGGAATAACATTTCAAACCTGCAAATATTTCAGACCACCACACTTCTCTGATGGGAGTGTGGAGTAGAAGACTTCAACATCAGCATTTCCTTTCTATCTCCTTGAGCAACAGCATGCTTACAGCTCTCATTCAAAGAGTTTTCAAATTTCCTCCTATCTAAACTTTCTACTGTACAGAATACACATCATCAGAGATGTATCTAACTCAATTTTAGAGTATATGCTTTGAAAAGTAGCAAAGTCACATTGTTAATACTTTCTGATATACGTCAATATTCCCAGAATTTGGCTTGTCTTATTTGTTCTCTCTACTGTTTGTCCACTGAAATCTGGAGCTAAGATTAACTTACTACCTCAGACTTAGAAAAGAATTTCTCTTTCTAAAGCTAATGAAGGGACAGCGAATCGCCTGAACAGTTGGCTGCATGAATCATTCCAAAAGTACATACATCTTTGCATCATTGTTATAGTAGGAGTCAGGAATGTCTCTGACTTTTTTCCTGCTATTGAGACACTTTCTGCCCCTACTGGGTTGCTTCTTCCAGCCTTGATATGACAGTTTGTACCTAGTCTTACTGTAACTTGTGATCCTGTATTCTGTTGATATCCCTGGAAGGCCTACTCTTTTCTGAAGGGAAACGGAGAAGGAGTGAACAGGGGAGAGCAGAGGTATGGGGAGATCGGGAGGAGTAGAAGGAAGGAATATTGTAGTCCAGATTTAATAAGTAAGAAAAGAGGTTTTTTTTTTTAATGCACTATACAATACATGAAAGGTAATTTGGGAAAATTTTATTCAGGGAAGTAATTAGGTATAAATGTCCATTGTACAAACAACCATATCACTTCGCTATAAATATTAGAGCAACATGAATCCAAGAAGTTCCTAGTTCTATCATGAGGAGATAGTGAGTTTCTATGGATGCCCAAATCCACCTGTGCATTCACCTGATTGTTGGCATAGATACCAATGGGAACAGTTATATTTGAATGTGAATCATTTGCCTTCCTAAAAAAGCTTGTAAAATCTTAAAAAAAAATAGGAGAAACTTGTTTTCCTTTCAGTAATAATTATTTTGCTATCTAGGAAGGGAAGTCAAACAACCACAATATAAAAATTTCCTTAAAATTTACAACAAAAACAAGTATAAGTAAAGTTTTGACAACTTTTGAGAAAATAAAGGTATCAGGATATTCACACATCTTTAATTCTAGCGCTTAAAAGACAGAGGCAGGCAGAAATCTCTGTGATTTCAAAGCCAGCCATTTCAAAGCCACTCACAATCTACATAGTGAGTTCCAGGGCAGCCAGGGTATCTAAAGAGACTCTACCTCAACAAACAAACA
Source organism: Peromyscus eremicus (assembly GCF_949786415.1). Taxonomy (NCBI): domain Eukaryota; kingdom Metazoa; phylum Chordata; class Mammalia; order Rodentia; family Cricetidae; genus Peromyscus; species Peromyscus eremicus. Next base: position 116,534,615 of record NC_081418.1, on the reverse strand, counting down.
AACAAACAAACAAACAAACAAATATATAAATGGTATCAGATATTCACATTCTATTTGGATTATTATTTTAATTACAGTAAGTGCTGCTATGAATGCCAGGTCATATTTTCTATACTCATGGCTGATCTAGTGAACACAAGTTTTAATTGTAGACACCTCAGTACTTGGGTGGTAAAGGGGACTCAATAACATCTTTATACAGTCATTCTAAGTCAATATTTACAAATCATTTATTATGTGATGTTAACTGAACTAACTGAATTTTTATTTTATATTTTTACATCAAGGCACTTTTTAATCACAGAAACATTTCTATAACTATCCAAACATACCATAATGCCCTGGGAGATGGGCTTGATTCTCTGAGTTTATTATATAATTTGAAAAAATATACTCAAATATTTTAATGTGAGCTCTGAAATCTCAATGAAATCATTGCAGATACAGGAACACATGGGAACATACGTCATGAAATCTTGGGTTGTTCAGGACTATGCAACATTGCTTTGTGACAGAAACTGTCACACTGTCTACCTTAAAATTATCAGGCCTGTTGGTCCTCTAAGGACTGGTGATGCAACATTTCACTTTATACACGAACTGAGAGAAACATTTAATCTTTTCATTTCACATGTAGATAGGATTACAATAAAATTAATCAATGGTTGCAAAAGGATAACTGAGCGACTCAATTGTATGAGAGAACTCTACTGGGTCCTTTGATTCCCGAGGTTTTGATTAAATATGAATCGGAATGTGTCTGTATTTTGTGCTGGGTAGTTACTATTTAGACTAGTAGGCCCAATAAGCCAGACTCCCTTTCCTAGTGTGAGTGGGTGTAGGTGGGCCTCACCCTACCCGTTAAAGGACAAAAGATGAGCCAAAACTGGGTGGTATCAAATTCTGTTGGTCCACAATGCCACCAGAGCACTGGAACATTGTTCTGCTGCCTTTAAGCTAGCAATCAGACTGGAATTCATGGCATAGTTTCTGCTGGGTCTTAGACTTTGACTTGGTGGGGGGCACTTCACATAGACAAAAAGACACCTTCCTTATTCACTGCATTTCCTTGAGATCCTTAAGGAGTTCAACAGAAACATAAGAAACCCCAGAATTCTAGAACAAACCCCACAAAACTCTGTTTTAATATGCATATGTTTCTTCCATATTGCCTAGAATGCATAAAACCATGGGTTCCATCATTAGTCCTGCATGAAACTAGGTATATGCTAGCATCATCTATGATTCTAGCATTCTGTACTTAAAGCCAGGAGGAACAGAAATTCAAAGTCATCCTTGACTATAAAGCAAGTCTGACAAATAAACAACTTCAATGCCTTATGTTTCACATTGATGGTAGTGAGTAGATCACGACATTTGAACTCCTTGTGGATTTGCAGATTAGCATTCACCATGTGGATCTACCTGTTTTTAAATGGAGCTGGCCTGCTCTCCTATGTGGTGGTATTTTACTTGTACTGAAATGTGATTTTAATTGTATGTTAATAAATAAAGTTGCCTGGGGGCCAGAGTTATAGAGCCATAGCAAGTGCGTGGCGGTGGTGGCGCAAGCCTTTAAGGACCTGGAGGGCGGTACATACAGGCAATGACAAGGCAGTCACGTGTTTAGTTTACAACCAATGAGAAGGCAGAACATCTAGACTATTTAAAGACATACACACAGGAAGTAGCTCTCTTTTTTTCGGAGAGCTCTCTTAGCTGAAGCAGGATCGCTGAAGCAGGAAGGGTAAGGCTCTTAGTTCTGACCTCTTGGCTTTCTTCTCTGAATCGGCTCTGTGTTTCTTATTTAATAAGACGGTTGGTTACATCTACACTCCTATATACAACTCTCTCCTATATGAATATCTAACATTCTAATGTGCAGAGCTGGAAGGAACATGTAGTTGAGTCTGACAATGGCATTATCTGGGAACATTATCTTAGTTTTAGTCACTTTTCTCCTATGTCAAGTTGCCTAATCCTTCTTCTAGGCTCCCTTTCTGCCTGTTTCCAGGAAATATGTCATCTTAGCCTTCTCTTGTAAAATATGAAAATGAGTTATGTTCAGGACAGTTCATGAAAATAGTTTTTTCATTTTATGGAAGAATCTATTGGAAATCCTTTCCACTCATCAAATGAGGACAGGCAATAAAGAGAATGTCTCTCTGAAATGGACTCATCCAATACATGCTGGTTTCATTTCCTAGTGCCATTTCAAATCAAGTAGGTGGACAACTCATTTTTTGTCTTCAAGCTATGTTGGTTTCTCGTATAAAAATATTGTAAAGGTAAGTATCACATTTTTAAAGGGTTTTGTTTTGTGTGTGTGTTTTTTTAAAGATTTTATTTATTATGTATACAGTGTTCTGCCTGCATGTATGCTTGCACACCAGAAGAGGGCACCAGATCTCATTGCAGATGGTTGTAAGCCACCATGTGTTTGCTGGAAATTGAACTCAGGACCTCTGGAAGAGTAGTCAATGCTCTTAACCTCTGAGCCACCTCTCCAGCCCCAAGTATTACATTTTTATTACATACACTGAGTCTGTATTTACTCTCTCTCTCTCTCTCTGTGTGTGTGTGTGTGTGTGTGTGTGTGTGTATTCATGTGACATGAAAGCAGAAGGGGGACAGTTTCATGGAAGAAAAGTGATCAGCTAACCAGCCTGGGAAGAGAAGTGGGGCTAAGAGAGATCACATATGAGCAAAGTATAATGATATATAGGTATATAAAATGTCACAATGAAACTTATTATACTGTATTCTAACTAAAACAATACAAAATTTATTTTTTTAACATGAACAAAGACTTGATTTTTTTCATAGTACATTGGCTACTGAATGCAAAACACTTTACCTCTTTAAGTGTTCAATTTACAGTTGTAGATAATTTTTTCATCTATGAACAACTTAGAATCATCTTCCAGGCACACCAAGTATTTCATGTTTATTGTGTCCTATAATCATTGAAATTTTTATTGCATTTATTTATTTAGTATATGTGTTCAAGTATGTGCTACAGTTCATGTATCTCCATACAGATACAATCTACAGGGATTTGGTTTCTCCTTTCATCTGCTGTGGGATATCCTGTATGTTGGGAATAAATAAAATGCTGATTGGCCAGTAGCCAGGCAGAAAGTACGGGATAGGTGGGACAAACAGCTGAGAAGCTGGGAGGTGGAAGTCAGAGAGAGATGCCAACCTGCCATCCAGGGAATAGCATGTAAAGGCAACAGGTAAAGCCACGGAACACGTAGCAACATATAGATTCACAGAAATGGGCTGAGTATAAGAGTAAGAGCTAGACAATGGTAGACCTGAGCTAATGGCCAAGCAGTTTAAATAATATAAGCATCTGTATGTTTATTTTATATGTGGGCTACAGGACTGCCGGGGCTTGGCAGGACCCGGGGAGAAAAACTCTAGCTACATTCATCCTGTGGCTCCTGGGGATTATGTCGAAGTTGGCAATAATCACCTCTACTTGCAGAGATTTCTCGCTGATTCATGATCTATAATCTTGATATTAGCACAGTGAAGCTAAATAGTGTCTCATCCTTCAAATAGTAGAGATTTGAATAAAGCCAAAGGCATGATACTTATGATGAATTCAAAATTATATTCTAATATTGAAAGCCACACATCCAAGAATGTATAAATAGAACAAATTGGACTCAACATAATTTAAAACATGAAAGAGAATACAAAATTGGGTGGGAAGAGAAGAGCATGAATCTTGGGGGAGTTAGAGGATGGAGAGAATATAATCAAAACACAATGTATGAAGTTCTTGAAGAACAAAAAAAAAAGAAAAAGGAGAAATAAAGATTTGAAGAAGATATAAACGTTAGTAATACATCATACTTTTCATGGTCCAGAAATTATGAATGAAAGCCATACTATGAAAACATATTTAAGAAAAAATATTGATATAACTTTTAGAGTAAAAAATAAATAATTATTTGTCTAATTTTCTGGATCAGTAGTCACAAACCTCATAGTAAATTTAATTCTCAACCTCTGCTTAACAGGAAGATATTAATTTTGTCTCAAAAGTTAAACCATTCAGACCACATGTGTGGTGATATTTTATTTGTATGTTAATAAATACAGTTTACCTGGAGATCAGAGGTAATAGCAAGCCATTAACACAAAAATCAGGCAGTGGTAGCACATGCCCTTGTGTGTTCAAGGACACACTAGGGAACAGCCAAGTGTGGTAACTCATGCCTTTAATCTCAATACCAAACATAGAGACTTGGAGGTCTGTACAGACAGGCAGTGACAAGGAAGTGAGGTAGCTGGGCTAAGAGCCAATGAAAGGGCAAAACAGCAAGGCAATAAACCCTGGGTAGATGAGAAGTAGCTCTCTTGGTTAGCTGGTGACTCTCACTAGTTCCCTGATCTCTAAGGCATTCACCCCTATATGTGGGTCTGTGTTTATTTTTTAATAAGACCACTTAGAAACTCATCTACACACATGCTAGAAAAATACAGATGTATCTCTGATGGGCAGCTGTTAACAGTCAAACAGTAGTTTTCATTACTTGTTTTGCTCCATAAAAGCACAGCTAGCTCTTGTTGCAATGGAAATAATGGGCTTCTTACTTTGGACATGAGGTACTTACTATTCACATAAGGTGAAAACTCTATAGAAGGTTGTTGTCCACCTGCTTCTAACTACATGGGGGAATTTTTAGCAATTTTGAAGTATTTTAGAAAGATTATAATAGTCAGAGGTTGTGGGTGTTCAGAAAAACAGAATTTGCTGGACATGACAGCCATCACACATAAGAACTAAGTAGCTGGCTTTGACTGCATATACCAAACCTGAACAAGACGAAGCCAGTCAAATTCCCAGCATGAATGGCAAAGGGGCTCTTGAGTCCCACCCCTAGCTTAGAAGATATTGGCAAACAATACTACTGTGTACTTCCTGTACCCATTCATATACGAGCAGCACATAATGAACTCAGTGGGCTTAGAGAAAAAAGATAGAAACACATGAAATTGGAAGAAAAAATGGTGATGGAATATGGGGAAAGAATTGGAGAGGAGGGAATTGGGATCATTTTGATCAAAACACTTTACATACATGTATGAAAAATTCAATAATAGAACATATATAAACACTTTATATACATGTGTGAAAAATTCAATAATAGAACATATATAAACGTACATTATTTTGAGGATTATGTGATTTGTGGACTGTGAGGAAAATTCAAATACTTTTTCAATAAAACCTTGAATCGTGTTAAAAAGGCAAATCTAGTCCCCCAGAATGAAAATGAGTGGAGCAAGCCAACAGCAGGACAAAACCTGTCATTTTAGTGACTGAAATGGAGAGGTCTGAAGAATCACATTCACTTTCTATTTCTCTCCAGACTCTGCTTTTGTAGCACATGGGGCTACTGGCTGAAATAGGTTAACCCTAGAGAAGAATTAACCCGCAAAATCTTACTAGATCCAGATTCGCAAGTTTATTACTTTCTTTTTGAGATTATTTTTATAATTACAGAGTTTTGATTAAAAAAAAAAAACACTATGACCAAAATGTAGAAAATCTGATCAAATAAATGTTTCCAGATTTTTTATTGTGTAAAAATAAGGCCACAACTATCAGTTTATAAGAAGGAGCTGGAATTTATTCACCAACTTTAATTTAGGTGTCTATAGTTTCTGCTAAAGTGTAACCTCTGTTATGGGAACTTGCTTACCAAATATCAGAATTATTTTCAGTGAGTACTGATTTCTCTTCATTTCTGTTTCCTTGACTAAAACCCCCCTCTCTGCTCTTTTCTTATCAAGACTTCTAAAACCTGAGAAAAGATGATCTTCATGCATACTGACATGTTTTCAAATATGAATATTCTTCCAGCTGGATTCAGAAATTACAGAAACATGGCTTGGAAAATCTGATACCTGGGAGCCTTCCAACTATAAACAAATGATTGTATTTTGTTTCAAATCAGGCTAAGAGGTAAATAGTGAAGTATATTATCTGGAGCACATAAAATGGATGTGAATTTACACCTGTCCCATATCTATGATCATTAATTGAAGTGGTTATTTATATTCTCCATATAAGTCACCTAAAAGAGGCAGCAGTTTTATATCCCCCAGATTAATTTAGCACCCTCCAATGTGTAATGATGTGTGAACATTAAAATTCCAAGTGTTTCAAAGTGTTTAAAACCATTTTATTAACGTACCACAGATATTTACAAGATCTTAGTAATATACATTTTTTTCTTTCCAAACAAGTCTGTATTAAGAATACTTGTGATGGACATTGGGGAATGTATTTACAGAATAATTTGCTTTCAGAAAATTTCCAAAGATCCATGGATTGATTCATTGCAAAAGTGGTTGAATAGCAAAACAGTAAAAAATCCCAACCATTGACAGGAACTGGGTACTTGGCCTTAAAATTTGAACTCCTGTAGAACTCAAACCTGGAAAATACAAACATTAGATAATGACCTCACATGACATAAGATGGCTTACTGGATTAATAACACAGGACAGAAACTATACAGTCATATTTGTCTTCAAATAATATTTTATTACATTGTATTTAATTTTAAGAAATGACTCCTATCATAGGATGCCATCTCAAACGAAAAACTGAAAAAGATAAACAATCAAGTTGGTGAAGCCTACTGAAAGTATATTAAAACTAGCCAACATTTGGTGGCCAGTGACTTCTACCGAGAAGCTTTATGCAGACGTGAGCGTGATGCTTCTAAAGCAAAAACAGTATTACTTGGTATCTCTAGGACTGGCCTAATTGGAAAATGTAATTGAGAAGGCTTCAGCTCAGTCTAAATGCTACAATTGATTAGTGATGTCTGCCACAGACATACAAAGAACAGCAGAGACATACCTACTTCAGTTTCACTGTTCCTACTTTGAAACAATTGACTATTTGTGAAAAAATAATAAGTCCTAAATGTTGTGCCAGTATACAATTTATGAAATTATCCCCTTTGTTCTTTTCTTTTATTCTTCTTTTTCTTCTTCCTTCCTTCATTTCTTTCTTCCTTGGTTTGATTTTATTTTTATTTCTTAATTTTCAAATGAGGAAATAGAACATTGTAGAAATGCATGTCCACTGTTAAATTTGACAGGTGATTTAAGGAAACACTGGTTTGTCAACTCCAGCTCACAATTGTAAATGGAAACAAAGACCTTTTGGTTTGTCACTCAACTTTACACAATAATTAGAAAGTCCCTGGGAACTTTCATGTTGCAACTGCCTAGATTAAAAGTCTGTGCCAGAAATAGCAATTTGACTTACTTGACATTTTTGGAATTCTTATTTCCTCACTGCTGCTTCCATCTCCACCATCACTGACAGTTCTTATTTCAATCAAGTAGTCTTCTTCAAATGGAACCAGAAGCTCAGCGGATGTATTATTTGTTTCCAAAATATGAGTTTGACTCTGTCTGTTTTGCCGATAGAGAATCTGTATAAAAGGAAGAGTCAAGTTAATATGAGGCTGGAGTTGGTTAAAGGTTCAGATGCTGTATAGAGAGGGATAAAGAACATATTTATAACAATTCTCTCATCTATAATGACAGTGTCATTACCAACATCATACTTCTCATGTGCATACATCCTGGGTTGCCTTATCATTAAATTTACTTTTAAGAAACAATATTTCACTGGGATCCATGTTCCTGGGACAGGAGAAGATTTATCTTAAATATGGAGTCTGAATAAATTAGCTCCAGGGCTTTCTATGATAAGTCATTGTTCAGTTTGGACCCACTACAAAAGTCTGAATATATATATCTGCTCAGAGTTAATTGCCATTACCACTACAAGAGATTACTTGCCCTGGACATTCAGAGATGCTCTTGGTGCTCAATGATGTTCTTATGAGATTCCTTCTATGCTGTTAAGAGCCTATATCACACTGTATCCTAATTTCTAATGTTCTATTTAAATTAATTCTTTGGCATCAATCATGTATCTTGCATACAAATCCAAGTAATTGTTATGACTTGATAGCAATGGCAATAGCATGAAGATTAAAAAAGGTTTACGCTATAGGATTTGGATTTCCCACCGTTCACATCACATTATTCCATATACATTACTGAACCTAGAACACAGAACCTTTTTAATGAAGAATTGAAGTTAGCAAGGGTAATTTCAAGCAATTTTTAAAAATATCCTGATAAACCCATGTGCACAAACTATGCTTCTATTTGATTATAATATTATTCTTTAATAACATGATTGATTTGATTAAATAGAAAACTAAATACTTACCTTATAGCCCAGAACTTCAGACTCATTTTCCATGGTCTTTACATGCTCCCAGTTCAAGCATAATTTAGAATTTGACAGCTTCCATGCAATGTTTGCTGGTGGTTGGCTTGGAGCTTTAGAATACAAAGAGCCAAATGAATGTTAATCAGTTCATAGGACAATGCAGCAACATGAAAAGGAAAAATAAGTCCCAATAAATAGCATAAAATCAAAGATGTTATATTTTCATTTGAAATATAGTGATTCTAATCACAGTAAGGAAATTTATTAAAATTCTGGTCATTTGAGAATGTCTCTGTGACAGGCTTATGAATCAATAATGGTTTTCTGAGTGTCCAGTATTAATTTAGTAATCATTGTAGTTGAGTTTGCTTACTTTATAATACAGAAAAAAGATGGATTGTTCGGTTATTTACTTTTGGAATTGGCTATTAATCGATGAACAAGTTAACTAAATTCAAGTTGGAGACATTCTACATACATATACAGACACATACATACTGGTGTTCATTCCTAATACTTTTTATTTTATTTATTTATTTTTTGAGACAGTTTTCTCTGTGTAGTTTTGGTGCCTGTCCTGGATCTTGCTCTGTAGACCAGGCTGTCCTCGAACTCACAGAGATCTGCCTGGCTCTGCCTCCTGAGTGCTGAGATTAAAGGCATGCACCACCACCACCCGGCTCATTCCTAATACTTTTATAACCTTTGATGCTGTATTCCTATTTTTAACTGTAATTAACAAAACCAACTCAAGATATTTTAAGCAAAATGAGACTAATAAAATATGAAACATATAGGATAATATCTTAGAACCCTGCTAGGATGTGGCAGAGCCTTAAGAGAAACAGTGTCACCAAGTGAACACATTCCCTCTCCACTTCTTATCGCAGGGCCATGTTGCCTGGCCAGCTTACCATAGACTTCCTTTTTTGTCACTCAATATGAGTGTCAGAAATCACAACTGTGCACAGTATTTAAAGTTTGAGACTTCCTCTACATGGAGATCACCAGGCTAGAAATCCTAAAGGAAATCTGGTGATTTGTCAATTATATGAGGAGAGACCTTAATTTGGACACATGTCTATGTTAGTTCAATCAAGGGTGGCTGTTTACTGAAAAAAAAATGTATAGTTTATATTATAAATGTCTTGGGAACACAGACATAGGAAAAATCTTCACAGGTACATTGGTCACTCCAAATAACAGGTACTATGAACCCAAACTGGAGGTCTCAGCCCTTTGAAATCAATGCTGTCTTGGAGAGAAGGAGTAATGCATAAGGAGGCGAGGATGTAGAACTACTGTTCTGAAATAAATTATACAGTTCAACACTAACGATTTACATATGAGAATGATAATGTGATTTGTAGAGTAGGAAGTCAGTTGTCTCAAAGTACACAACTAGCAAGTAGCTGAGTCAGAAGAGAATCTTGGTTTCTTGGTTCCTGTCCAGTGGGTTCGCCATGACAACATATTGCTACTCGGAGAGTCCACATGATTTTTTTTTTTGAGATTGAAAACAATTAAGAAGAGATTTAAAATACTTCATCTGCAAGTCTGAGGCAGAAATAAAACTGCCCGGAAAGATGCTTCTGTTCTGAATTTGAAGTGCTAAGTGAGCCTAGCATTTAACTCAGAGCAACAAGAAAAACAGATGTGACTTCTAGAGCATTTTGAAACAACTTCTGTCTAATGTCTTATATGTCACTTGAATATGTTAAACATGCTGAATTAGGGACAATGCTCATGGCCTCCACAAGCTCAGTCTTGATCACCTAACCTTTTTGCCAAATTTGGTGTGTGACAGCTACAGAAGTATTTACCCAGTAGTATCATGAATTCCAATTATTATTTATTATAGTTTCATTTCATTGAAAGATAGCTATTTTGCATATTTTTAAATAAATTTTTGATGGTATGTGCCCTTTACTACTCTGTATTCTTAACAGCTAGCTCAGTGCATGGCTCAAATATTGATAAGATGACAATTCAGATGTACTAAAAGAAGAAGAGGAGGAGGAGGAGGAGGAGGAGGAGGAGGAGGAGGAGGAGGAAGAAGAAGAAGAAGAAGAAGAAGAAGAAGAAGAAGAAGAAGAAGAAGAAGAAACCTGCACTATGCAGTCGAAAATTAAAATTGCTCCATATCTCATATTTCCATTGTAATATTGAACATCCAGCATGATTCACAGGTGACTAAATGGGTACATTGTATTCATCATACTATCCTATGATTGAGGCCAAATTACCATGGTCAGATCTATAGCCTTCCATATGTATTTATATGGACCAGTTTGACTGGCCATACCTTGGATCATTTCATGACAAAAAAAAAAAACCAAATTGCAATTAAAGGCATAAAATGTCTGTGTTTACTATACACTGCACATATACCAAATGATATTTTTATTTTTGATGGGTTTGGTGGCAACCACACTATTACAGTTATCTTCCCTTAATTTATTCCAATGTGAATTTTATAATATTTTCTTCAGCTATAAAAGAGCCAATATCAAAATTTTCAATAGATATCAGAGACTTTATATCTAGTATACTCTTTGGACATGTTTCTTTTCTTTTTTATGTTTTTTCAAGACAGGGTTTCTCTGTGTAGCTTTGCGCCTTTCCTAGAACTCAGGCCGTAGACCAGGCTGGCCTTGAATTCACAGAGATCCACCTGGCTCTCTCCTGAGTGCTGGAATTAAAGGCATGCACCACCACCACCCAGCTATGAATATGTTTCTTCATAATTATTCATCAACACTAACAACATGTTATAATCAACAGAGAACATATACAGATACAGACCTCCAATGTTACTGGTAGACTTTTTTTCTGCAAATATTCATTCATTGCTGTGTCTTTTGTTTCTTCAACTGTTTTAGAGTAAAAGGATTCCCTTCAATACTGAGTCTACTGTTGAAGTAATATACAAGGAAGCAGGGAGCTGAGTCTTACTACCTTGAAAGACATATAGTTGTGACTTTGGCAATGACCTTGTCATTGATATGTATGCATTTGTTTCTTCAAATAAAATAGCAAAGCATCCCATGGCCACACCATGGGAAGAATTCCTTGGTAGGTATGACCAATTACATGGATTACCTAGAACGTTTGACTTCTCTTGCTGTCTGGAGGATAGGAAGACTCTGATTTTGAGGTCAAAGAGCTGTTGTTGTAACCAAGAGCCCTAGTTTTATTATCTCTGAAGTGAGAATCATAATTCCTGGTTATAAAGTTTTCAGTTCGTATGAAACATATTAGGAAGCCTTCTTCACTTTGCCAGTGGTTTATATTAAAGTCTCAATGACCATTACTAGTTTCTTGTAAGTATAATGATTTTCCACTGTCCTGTTATGAAATAATCAATTTTCAGTTGTGTTGAAAGTGGCTTGCCACTAATAATATGATTCTAACATTTGTAAATGATTCATTACTTAAATATAATTAGCATAATTTGAAGATCAGTCACTTGTGACACTGCTCTTGAGTTCACTACATACTTATGAAAAGAAAATGCTCTGAAAGGGTCTCAGCTAATTTCCTGGGAAGTTTGGCCTTATGAACATGTTTTTCTTGATTTTATCTTCATTTATAAGCATGGGTGTCAATGCCATCTATCTGATCTTAGAATCAACAACAAAACAACCAAAAACTTCTAAAAGTGTTTTGAAGGCTATCACCTTAATATTTACACTCTTAACAGTCCAGGTTTGATATGGATGATAAAAACATAGAAAAAATTTCTTTAATGAAATTAGAAGTTCTGATACCTTAAGAAAGCCAAAACATTTGTCACATGAACATTTGTTGCATGTGTTACAAAACATGTTGTGGTGTTTGTATCACACTCATGAATGGTAAACTCAACAAGCCAACACTTTTTCTACTTTGTTTTAATTTTTACAGGCAATCTCCAAAGACCAAAATCATGTTCTATTAATCAAGTGACAGAGTGGCAGTAAACTAGCCCTTCAAAGCTCTAATGGTTTCCCTGTAATCAATTTTTCTGTAGATGGCATTTATATTCAGCTGTAGTTCACACTGTGAACCCAATTCAAAAACAACTTCTTATGTTACACTTCTAAGTAACAGCATGGGGTTGACATTTGGGCAAGAGAGAAAGAACATAAGTGCAAGATGGAATAAAAGCTTAATGCTTCCTTTATGTCTAAATATGGATTGATTGAATATTTACAGCAATAAAGAATCCAGTACAGAGTGCTAGTCAGTCAACGTCCAGGTCCAAACTGAGCCAAAATTTACAAACACTTTTTGTGGTAGTGTTTGAAAATGACTTTCTACAACAGACGCTGTGCTTTGTTTATACTTTTCTTTTCCTCCTGCAATGGATGTAAATATTTTCTTCCTTTTTTTGTAAATCTAAATGCTATCAAAGTGACGCCTGTGCTGACCTCAGTGTGTTAGCTGTACCTCTTGCATGTCTTAGAAATACATTATTTTTTACTAAGGTGTTGTACTTAAAAGTATATATATCATATACATTATTTGAAAATAACCACCTAACAATCATCATCACCACTATCATTAGCTTAAATAGAAACAATAATGTACTTATAAAGCTTTATTTATACCTGTAAATGTACAGGCATATACATACAGATATAGAGATCTTTTGACCTCTAACTCTTAATATTGTGCATGTTTACTCATATATATATATATATATATATATATATATATGTATATACCCTTCTCTATATTCTTTTTTATGTGTATCTTAGCCTCTTGTTTTCTTCCTAGTATTTCTTGGGTTCTGTTTTTGTTTTTGTTTTGTTTGTTTGTTTTTGGTTTTTCGAGACAGGGTTTCTCTGTGTAGTTTTGGTGCCTATCCTGAATCTCGCTTTGTAGACCAGGCTGGCCTTGAACTCACAGAAATGTGCCTGACTCTGCCTCCTGAGTGCTGGGATTAAAGGTGTGCGCCACCATTGCCTGGCTATCTGCCTGGTATTTCTTACAACGTGTAGTAGTGTTATTTGTCTTTCTCTTATTCTAGATTGTTTACCCAGTAAGAGAGAAATTTTCAGCAGGCAAGCATCCATCAGAATGTAAGACTGTATGTGGCTCATGGCAGCACTATTCACTGATTAGAGGACAGAATCTTCATACTGAAAAAAAAAAAAAGTAATGAAGTTCTGTCCTCTCCTTAGTTTTGCACCTCCTGATAGCCAATCATGAGAAGCAGAGATTTTTGGTAAATGTGAGTTCTCGTTTCTCAGACTTCACAATGAAAGAGCAAGTCCCAAATTGAAAATCTAGATGGTGACAGTTTCAATGTGTGATGGATGAAGTTTTTTTTTTCTGCTACCAGTATTCAGAGGTAATCTTGATGTCACCTCAAGGACATGGAAAATCAAAGCTAAATCCAAGGATGCCACTTAGAATCAGGGCTGCCTTCAATGTTTCATTAAAGCCATTTCACCTCTAACACTTTGGATATCCTTTTGTGGCCCCTGATGAAAATTTCTCTAAAAAATTTCATAAAAAGAAAGTGAAAAGTAGCAGTACTTTTGTTTCTTTTAAAATGGGAAAAAATTAAAGTGAAATTATGGGCAAAGTGGTGTAGTACATGTTGCCATGCAATGAGCCCTCACTGTATCTTAATTCATTGGGTCTCCTTTAAGTGTGTTATATCCTTAGGTCTCCTAACAACCTCCAGAAGTAAGCATCATCTCCAGCTCTACTTTTCAGGTACAAACATATATTCATAATTATCAAGTAAAAAAACTTCGGCCCAGAAGTTAGCTCAGCTGGTAAAGTGTTTCTTCACAAACATGAGTTCAATTCTCAGGATTTAAAATGCCAGGTGTGGCACTGCATACTTGAAATCCGTACTCTGGAAGATGAAAAATGGAGGATCCATGGACCTGCTGGCCAGCATCTCTAGCCTATATTCATTTTTAAACTGTAGACCAATGAGACACTGTCTTAGTTAGGGTTTCTATTTCTTTGACAAAACACCATGACCAAACAGCAAGTTGAGGAGGAAAGGTTTTTTTGGCTTGCCCTTCCACATTGCTGTTCATCACTGAAAGAAGTCAGGACAGGAACTTAAACAGGGCAGGATCCTGGAGGCAGGAGCTGATGCAGAGGCCATGGAGAAGTGCTGCTTACTGGCTGGTATTCCCTGGCTTGCTCAGTCTGCTTTCTTATAGGACCACCCAGGGACAGCACTACCCACTATGGGCTGGGCCTTCTCCCATTAATCATTAATTGAGAAAATGCCTTAGAGCTGGATCTCATGGAGGCATTTCCTCAATTAGACTCTTCCCTCTCTTGTCACAGTAGCTTGTGTCAGAAGTTGGATATATTTCTGAGCTTGTCTTTTGGCTTCCATAGAAGCACGAACAGATGTGTATAATCCTCACACATACCTGTAACCCCAGAAACATACACATAATAAACATATTTACACAGGTTAAAATAATAATGTATGGATGAGTTAGAATTTATGCCCCTACTTCTCTCACCCTGGAGTCCTATTCTTACTCTTTGAACAGTTCCACAATAGCCCAAAGCTATATGATCTCTCCTCAGATATAAAGATATTGAAGAAGGGAGTTGGTAGAATTGTAAAAAGGACATTTTCCTGTTATTATGAATATCAGGAGCACTCTAAATTTAGGGTCTACTTAAAGACAGATTAAAACACATAAGTTGCAGATTTACCATAATGGTGTGGGTACCACTAGATCACTTGCCCTTTGCCACTTTGTCACCTGTTACACAGAGAACTTTCTTTGATACGGGAGGAAAACTGCACTTAACTGTGGGGATAAATATTAATATTTAGAATGTAGTCAGGAATTATGATGGTCTAGTAAAATGGTGGGTGTAAGTTCTCCTCCAAGATCCATTACTTCACTAGCCTTAGGAGTTGGTTAGGTTTATGATACAAACACAACTCCTACACCTCAGGCCCAGGGATCATTGCAGAAGAGTAGGGAGAATTAATAAGACACAGAACAAGAAGTTTTCTGTGAGATTGTGTCTCCTAGAAGTATGAGAGAGGCTACACCCATGATATATAATCAGCATGGCTGCCTAAAAAGACCTGAAGCATAATTAAAAATGAAGGACATGCTAATGCAAGGGAGAAAGTGGAGTATCATGCCTAGATGGAGGACAGGAAACAGGGGGATGCTTATAGTGAGAAAAGTGGTCTTCCACAGGGAAGAGTTCCACCTGATATTGGTGGTTAGCCCCAAATCATATACCTATAAAACAATGAATACAGACAATGAATACAGACTTGTGACTGCCCAAGATGCTGAATGAGATGGTTGTGGGCTTAGCCTTAAATAAGTAATACATACCACATCCTCTAAAGCTCATGGAACGTTATAAAAGATGGATTGGGAATATTAAAGAGCTGGAAGACACCAAGAAGAGCTGTGAACTGACATGCTCTACTATACATAGTCAATGCAAACTTTAATTCATGACAATTGTGGCTATCTACAATAGACCCATATAAGATAGGCTTTGTCAGTAATCAGTCATAGAAGGAGTAGGGGTTTAGTAGGCCCTACCCTTTACTGCTGAATTATTGACTACTGATGCATTCCAGGAGATGGGTATCAAGGTCTTCAATTTTTTACCCTCTGATGAGCCTACAAGTATCCAAGAGGAAGCTCTACACCCATGGTTACAATGATGTCCTGATCAAATTTAGTTGCTGTAGGTATCGTTCTGTAGTTTATGAATGTGTTGCTCTGATTTGGTTGACACATAAAACGTTGATTGGACAGTAGCCATGCAGGAAGTATAGTATAGGTGGGACAAGCAGAGAGGAGAATGCTGGGAACAGGAAAGCAGAGTGAGGAGTCACCAGCCAGACAGTGAGGAAGCAAGATGTAAAAGTACTGGTAAGCCACGAGGCACGTGGCAACTTATAGATTAATAGAAATGGGTTAATTTAAGATATAAGAACTAGATAGCAAGAAGCCTGCCATGGCCATACATTTTCTAAATAATATAAGCCTCTGTGTGTGTACTTGGATTTGAGTGGTTTCAGGAGCTGGGTGGACACAGGAAAACTCCAGCTACATTTAGTTGGTCAGGAAATCAAATGAACAGACTTGAATGTGTGAGAGAGATTTGTGGGAAGAATGGGTTAGGAAAGGATGGTAAGTTATGGGAGGCAATAAGGATGAGAGTGGTCAACATACATTGTGTACAGATGTGAAATTGTCTAAGAAACATTTTAATGAATAAAAATATTTTAAACTCTAAAATAAGAAAGACAGAAATAAAAAAAATACCCAAGGACACACACACACACACACACACACACACACATGCACAAACATGTGTGTGCACATACACATGCACGCACACACATGCCTGCACTCACACGCATGCATACACACACATACACACAAACATACATAAACACAGAGGGAGAGGGAGAGAGAGAAAAAGAGATACTTCCAGGCTCAATTTACCTTAACCTGGTCAATTTGATTATAAATCAATTTATTTATTTATTTATTTTAATTTTATAATTAATTTAATTTTACATATCAACCCCAGATTCCCCTGTCCTCCCTCCTTACCCCTCTCCCCCGTTTAAATGAGTCTTGGCTCAGTAGCTACAGTAAAATGTCTCTAACCCTCTCACCTTATTACCATACACATATTTGGGGTCTTTTCAATACTAATCATATACATTTCTAATAAGCATTGATTTTGTCTGAGCTAACAAGTGAACTATAAACATCCCTTCCCCTACACTTTGGTTCCTCTCAATCAGAAAGAATTAATGCCTGTACAAGAAAGAACAAATACAGGGATCAGGTAGTCCAAGTCCATCTTTGGGCACTGCTATGAACTTCAGGCTTTGATGGTGAAAACGTTGGGGCAAGTAGCAAGAAGTTTGAACATATAAGGTTTAGACTGAGTCCTGATTCAATAGTTAGAGTAAAATTTCTCTCACCTTCTCATCTTAATGTAATACATATCTTTGGGGTCTTTTTTACCACTATTCATATACATTCCTAGTAACCCTTGATTTTATCTGAGCTAGCAATTTAGACATATACGCCTCTCCCTCAAGGAACAGTAGACTGCAATGGGGCAGATTTTCCACTAAATACAGACAATTGTATGTGATGGCTGAGGTTGTACACTGGAGCAGGAGCAATCATTTTATGGCAACGAACTTGTTAGCTGTTTTTAGTTATGAAAACTCAGAATTTACTAAAATTTGAACTAGACCTTTATTAATTATCTCTTTGACGTTGACGAAAGTCTATGAGAATACAAATACTGTTGCTTTTTCATACTTATATAGGCGAGATGATTGATACTCTGAAGACTAACTAAACTATTTGTCTTCAAAGAAGAGAGGTTAGTATTTTAGCGTACTTTATAGGAAGCAATAAAGATCCTGCTCTTAAGAACTATTCTCTTATTATGGATATTATCAAACTCCTTCCTTTTTAGAATTCCAAAAATAGCAAAGTGACATATTTTAATTAGTGCCACATAATGTCAAAAATTATCTGTAGTTAAGTCACAAACCAAATCACCAAGAAGACTCAACAGTAAAACCATGTGGTAGGAAGGATTAAATGGCCACAGAGTACAGGAAAAATTAGCTACTCACAGATTAGTGTCATGACCTGGATTGTGACAGATACTTACGGGACTTCTTGGTGGTGACATTGACTGGAGGACTTGAGGGTCCTGTCCCTGCAGTGTTGTAGGCTCTCACAGAGGCAAAGTAAATCGTATTAGCTCTTAGACCTGTGATATTCTTGGTTGTGACATTTCCACTGACTCTAATTTTACCAATCATAGATTCTTTGGAGTTGTCTGTCCAGTATAAGACCTGAGTGGCAAAACCAAATGATGAAGAAGTTATTGTTTTCTGAAAAATGTCAACCATTAAAGTATGGTAAATGACACATGTATAAATGATAAAGTATGTTTAATTAAAATGGACACATCCATAACAAAATAAATATCTCATAACTATAGAGAGTAAACCAGAAATATTTACTGTGAAAGAAGGGAACCTGAGTATTTTTAGGTTACCCAACTCATTAATGAATTCTCTAAAGGTTAGCAGCTTTAACAAATGGCATAAAATAATTTCAGACCAAAACAAATTCCATGCCATCAATCAAAATTTCAGTTCTGATGTTTTGGTATTACCATTTCTTTTAGAGTTCTTGGAGTCCCAGGATAATTAATAACTCGACTCACTGTGATCTCTTGCTATGCAATAAGATTGTTTCAGACACACTGAAACAAGACAAAATGGCATAAAGTTCAGTACCCCGTTAAGCCCCCAAGTTGGAATCTATGTGTGTGTAAAGAATCCATAGGATGAATTTCAAAGAAATGGAAGTGGAAACAGCTGATTTTAGAGTTTGAAGAGAAGCAATGTTGGTTAGTGAGGAGTTTAGAGATTAGATAAATACAAGGGCTTGCTGTAAGAAGTTTGATATTCTAGGCATGACATTTCAAAAAACATCTGTCATGTGAGTATAAGGTTTGTTTCTTTCAGAGAGATCATGGGAGAAGGGGAGACAAAGTGCAAAGAGAAAATACAGATATTTAGAAAGGCATTGTTCTATAAAAGACAAAATATCCATGCCCTGACTCGTTGGACTTGCAAGATGAAGGACAATAAGTGATTAATGGTGTTCCCTTTACTCACCCTCAATTCTTGTACGTTGTGAAACAAAATCCTACAAACGTGATTTACATCATTCTGTAGAGTTTAAATGGAAAAACAATTGAGGAAAAATCTGTATTGTTTTCTCTTTGTCACTTTGGTCCCTTGACCTTGATGATTAAACCTTTGCAAGTCATATTCTAAATAAATTTCTCAGTAAAATTCTGTGGTTTAAGATCTACAAAGGTTTAAATTTCCCCTCTGTAAGAATACAATGCCTATACTTTGAATAATTTAATAATTTAGTTTCATGATCATTTGAAAAAAAAGTTATTGTGTTAAGAACACTTCACGTGAGCTCTGTCCTCTTAATAGATTTTTATCTATTACTTTTGCTGTATACCTGCAATGTTGTAGGGCACTCATCTTACTTAATTGCAACTATATACCTATTAAAATGAATATTTTATAATGCTAAATTTGTTTGCATAAGACCACCTGGAAACATTCCTATGTCCTCATCTCTGTCTTGAGTTGAAATTTTGCAGCTTGGATCATCAATGCTACTCCAAAACTCCTGTATTGAAAGAGTGGTCGGTTATAAGCCAATGGAATTATGGGGAGGTAGAGGAATCTTGAAAACGTGGTGCCTTCTAAGGAGAGTTAGAGCACTGAGGTCACACCATTGAAAGAGATAATTGACACTGGACTTGTCCTGTATCATTGTTTTCTGGCTGCCATTGCGAGCATTTCCCCCTTTCAGTTGTTCTCACAGCCAACAGGTCCTCATTCTGACCCCCAAATCAATAAGCCAATTATATACTGAAGCTCTGTAACTATGAGCCAAAATAAATATCCATGCTTTTATTTACAAAAAAAAAATTTGCGTGTATGTATGCAACTGTGTGAATATATGTGTACTTGTGTGTATGACCATGTGCATCTTTGCATGTAGATGCCAGAAAAGAGCAGAGATCTATCTTGCCAGCATTCCCACACCCCCATTTCCCACATTCTTCTTTTAAAATAGAATCTTTTAGCTGTTTGGGTACATTAGTATAAAGCAGAGTAACAACAGATGCACTGTTACATGACAGGAAATAGGGCATCTTAACAAACTCCTGTGCAAAAGCTCTTGTGTAGTAAGCTGCTGCATATATATGCACAGTGAAGACAAATGAATTACCTCATAGCCCAGAACTCTTCCAGTATTTCTATTCCAAGCAATGGCGTTCCAGGAAACCTCCATTTCAGAAGCCGAAAAACTCTGGAC
Source organism: Peromyscus eremicus (assembly GCF_949786415.1). NCBI lineage: Eukaryota > Metazoa > Chordata > Mammalia > Rodentia > Cricetidae > Peromyscus > Peromyscus eremicus. The sequence continues at coordinate 116,514,407 of NC_081418.1, read as the reverse complement.
AGAAGTTCCTCTTGGGGCCAGCTGAGGTTCTACCATCAAGGAAAAGACATCACCTTTAATAGAGAGCCTCAAAGAAGACAAAACCAAAGAGAGAGAGGGGAGGAGGGAGGGAGGGAGGGAGGGAGGGAGGGAGGGAGGGAGGGAGGGAGGAAGAGAGAGAATTGTACATATTACAAGGTAAAGTATCCCAGCACTAAAGGTAACTTACCATCTTCTCCAGAGTAGACAATGGACACAGTACTCAGGGACCCTTCTCCTTCATTGTTGTACACTCCTACTTTGACTTCAAAGGGAGACAGGGGCATGATGCTTTCATTTCTGTAAATGAACCTTGATGATTCAACAAGTGCTACCCTTTCTTTCATCCAGGTTGTGGAGCCCACTGGCCGGAACATGATGATGTATCCAAATCCCTCTCCATTCTGTAGTTCTTCTGGAATGGACTTGGGCAGAATGCAATTAACCACTGAGTCATCCTAACCAAATCTTTTTTTTTTTTTTTTCCCCTTTTTTTTTTTTTTTTTGGTTTTTCGAGACAGGGTTTCTCTGTGTAGCTTAGCGCCTTTCCTGGAACTCACTTGGTAGTCCAGGCTGGCCTCGAACTCACAGAGATCCGCCTGGCTCTGCCTCCCGAGTGCTGGGATTAAAGGCGTGCGCCACCACCGCCCGGCCTAACCAAATCTTTTGAGCTACTATTATATTTGTTGATTACTTGATGTTTCCTAGCTAATCAATAAAACGGTACCAATCCACCTAGTCACAATTACAATACTACTGACCACCACTCAGTAAATTCTGATACTGTTTTTTTTTTTTATATATGCAATATTTTTTCTGAGTTAGTCTTATTCTCTTACTTTAATAGAAATAAGAGCTGCATAATACTACAATTTAATAACTTATTGTCAGGATAATGTGCATTTTTCCCTGAATATTTATATATCTTCTATAGCAATCAAATAAAGCTTTGTTGTTTTTTTCAGTGTTCTCTCAGGCTAGCTAAGTGTTTCTCCTTCAAAAATAACTTAGTCCGACAGAAAATTACCTCCCACGTAATGACGAGTTCCGATCTGCTTCCACCGCCTCCATTGATATTTACTGGTGCCACAATCGGGACTGCAGACAACCAAGAAAAATGTGGATGGTTAGGATGAAAGAAATAACTTCATCAAGAAGAGTTCTATTTGGGAGGGTTTCACCTCTCAAAGCTCTCACCCTGGCAGACTGAGAAAGTGTTGAATTTTTAATGAACATAAATGATGTTTACACACATCCAAATTTCTAAGAGAGAGGACACAGTTTTGTTTGATACATGGGCACCTTGGCTCGAAAATTAATTAAAAATCAAGTAACATCGTGTGTTTGACATTATTATGCATCATCTACTAATTGGCAAAATGATGTTGCATTCAGATGGTAACGGTGACACTGCTGATTTAGTGCCTAATTATACAGTTGTGCTGTAAACAACTTACTCAGGCATTACATTTATTAATTATTTTTTGTCAATAAACAAGCTGGATGTTTTTTCTTTCTTAACCATCAGGATATTTTAACATTTAAAATTAAATCCTTGTACGAAAATTACTCTGGAGAGAATGAGAGTAATTTTTAACTTTTCACTTGTAAAGTAAGATTTTTTTTTTTTTCCTGTAAAGCAAGTCACTGAAGGGCTATGACTTCAGCTTACTCTTTGGATATAAGACCAAGACACTGATAAGAGTGATGTAATAAGAGAGATAATATGTTATTCTACTCCAAGTCTATGAGGACTACAGTGGTAAACATGGCTCAAGGTAAATTATACATAAAAAATGCTAGGGCATATCTCAAAGGGAGTGGGTAGTCAGAATACAGATTTTATCACATACTTAGAAGGATTAAAAATACTTCTGTTGACATAATAGCAAAAGCGAACTAAATCTATAATAATGGGTAAAGCTGCTGTGTATGCTTTCCAAGAGTTGAACTGTGTAAAGTTATTTACATGGCACCTTTTTTGTCCAAGATTCACAAGTTGGGATTAAGATCTTGGATACAGTTGAGGATTTCAGTCAAAGATGAAAGTATGTGTGTGTGTGTGTGTGTGTGTGTGTGTGTGTGTGTGTTGGGGGAAGCTCAACTACTCATGTCAGTTTTCTTTCAGACTATTGTAATTGTGACTATCTAAAGAACCCCAGGTTGTTCACTTCATTCTTTTATGCAAATATATTAGCTCTATCAATAAGATAGTGGTATGATAATCTCATGGTCTTTCTTAAGATAACATTTGTCCACCTTACATTTTAAGGTTCAATTTACCCTTCATTTTGTTTGCTTATGATTTTCATGAAGTTCAGATGAACATAAGTCATACTATCTAAGTGTTGTCATTCATTTTGTCAAAAGCAGCAGGATCAGGGTAATGCTAACAGAGTTCCTGGATATATAGTACTGACAGCTTCACATATATTCAAGACTTTTCCATAGGCAGTTACTAAAGTAATTTTTATATTAATTAATATAATTTACATTAATAAATTTATATTAATTAATTAATAAAAGTGGTTTGTTTATAGTTTCCAATGTAATGAGAAGCAGAAAAAAATACTTTTAAAGATGTATTTTTTTAAATTCATGTATATTTAGGTTTGTGTAAATATGGACCATATTTTTGTAGGTGCTTGTGGAAATCAGACGAGGGTGCTAAAGCTGGAAATACAGGGAGCTGTGAGCTGCTCAATCTGGGTTACAAATGTGAAAACTAGAGACCCTAACTTATCAACACTAATTTTGTTCTTACATTTCTAAAGGACCCACAGAATCTATTCTTTAAGAACTATGACAGAAAGGATCTTCCATGTCTGCAGTAAACATTGATTTCTTTCTTACCTGATGCTTTGGTTCTCAGCAGTTCTGAAGGTTTGCTTGGCTCTCCAATCCCAATGTTGTTCCCAGCAACAACACGAAATTCATATTCCACCCAAGGACTCAAACCAACTACTGTTGCATTATATGTCTGTCCATTGAGAATTTCAGGAACTAATGCAAACAAGCAAAAATCAAAACTGAGCATTTAAGGTCATGAATAGGCACTAGTCAAGAACTCAAAGTTATTTCTATTTTTTTGCATTTGTTTTCATATGAAGCTAAAATTATTATTTTTTTCAGTTTCTGTGAAGGATTATGTAGGAAGTTTGATAGAAATTCAATTGAATAGGGTGATTGCTTCTGGAAGACTGGACATTTTCATGATGTTAATCCTTCTGATCAATAAACATGGGGGTGAAGTCTTTCCATGCTCTGAAGACTTCTTCAATTTCTTTCTTCAAAGTCTTATAGATTTTATTACATACATGTTTGACTTTCTTAGAATTATTGTAAGATATTTTAATTTTCAAGGCCATTATAAAAGGTAATGTTTCCATCAGGTGGGGGGGGAGGGGAGAGAACAAGGGAATCTGTGGCTGATATGTAGAACTGAATTGTATTGCAAAATAAAAATTAAAAAAAAAAAGGTAATGTTTCCATCTTTTCTTTCTAGGTCTGCTTGTCATTTGAATACAGAGGGGCTACTGATTTTTGTGTGTTAATTTTATATCTTACTACTTTGCTGAAAGCATTTATCAGCTATAGGAATGTCCTGCTGGAGTCTTTAGGGACTTTTATGAATAGTATTATAACATCTGCAAATAAACAGTCTCTAAACAGTCTCTGATTCTTCCTTTCCCATTTGTATTCCCCTGATGCTCTTCAGTTGTCTTATCACTGTATTGAATGGGTATGGAAAGAGTGTACATTCTTATTATGTTCTTAATCTTAATGCAAATGCTTTGAGTTGCTCTCCATTTAGAAGGGTACTGGATATTCGTTTGCTGTAAGCTACCTTTATTATATTTAGGAATGTCCTATCCCTAGTCTTCATATCACCAGTCTCTCTAGGATTTTTAACATGAAGGAATGTGAGATTTTTTTCAAATGTCTTCTCGCATCTAATAAAATGAACATGTTGTTTCTGTCTTTTAGACTGTTTATGTGATAGATTACATTTATTGATTTACATATCCTTACCAACCCTGTGTCTCTTCAATGAAGTGAATGTGATTATGGTGGGTAATCTTTTTATTTTTTTCTTAAATTTTGTTTGCAAACATTTTATTGAAGATTTTTACAACTATGTTTATAAGGAATGTTGAGATATGATTTCCTTTTTTGTTTTTTGTTTGTTTGTTTGTTTGAGTCATTATGTAGTTTGGGCATTATGTAATAGGGGCTTCATAAAAAAGATGTGGAAATATTTGTTCAGTTTATACCTTATAGAATAATTTGTGGAATATTAGCATTAGTTCTTTTTTGAAGGTCTTGTAGCAATCTGCACTGAATCTGTCTGGCTCTTGATGTTGCTGTTGTTAGGATATTTTAAATTACTATTTAATTAATATTTAATTACTATTTAACTATGGTTTGGGGGTCTGTTTAAATGGTTTATTTCATTTTGATTTAACTTTGGTATGCTCTATATATCAAGAAATTAATTCATTTCTTTTAGGTTTTCCAGTTTGGTAGAATAAAGATTGTTAAAGTATATCCTTTTGAGTCTCTGAATTTCCTCATTGTTTGTAGGAATGTCTTTTCATTTCTCAAATTTGAAATTTGGATCCTCTTTCTCTATCTTTTGGTTATTTTTGTTAAAAGTTGATTTTTTGTCAAAGAACCAACCCTTTATTTTATTGATATTTTTCTATTGCATATTTTGTTATTTCTATTGCATTAATTTCAGCCCTGAGTTCATTTCTTCCTATCTACTCTTGTTTATTCTTGTTTTTCTTTGGGGCTATTAAGTGTATCATTAAGTTATTAATATGAGATATCTCCAGTTTGGGGATGTAGGTAATAATTTATATTATTAAAATTGTTGTAAAATATGTTAATTAGGGCTATCAAATTAAAATTATTATTTCCATGAGAATCATTATTAGACAATCACCACAAATATGTAAGTCATGTACCTGTAGCAACAGCTTGCCAACCCACGGAAAAGGGTGTCCGAGTCTGAATGGTAAATATTTGAATGGGGCTGTTATTATCAGGACCAGGTCTCCAGCTCAGCTTGGAGGTGGTACTTGAGATGTGTTCCACTTTTACATCTTCTGGAGGACCAGGGGGACCTGGAAAATATCATTTATGACAACTATGTTGGAAATATTTAAACACATCATTTAAGGATTAGAATGGCTTAGTTTACCTGCAATACATAGAAAATAAATTACTGAATACAAACTAGTGGTTGTAGATTAAATATTAACAATCTGTCATATCCAGATAACACATTAGCTTAGAAATGCTATCTCTGGAGACTAAGGAATACTAATCATGCATTTATTGAATAACATATAACAATGAGCTATTTCAAAATTAATTCATCATTAATATCCAGTCTCTCTCAAATGTATCCTAAATAAATATAACTAATATGGACAAATGTGAAATCCTATATAGTTTATTCTGCTCTGACAGTAATGCCTAATTAAAAATAGAAGGCCAGTCTAAATTTTAGGAATTGTTATTTTGTGCTAAGCACAGTCATTTATTGGCCATAACCACAGAACCCATGATATGGACTCTTGGAATTTACAGAACAGGAAATTACTTGTGGTTTTCTCTCATCCCCTTATCCTCATTTAATTCCTCGAACAGCTACCATTTATGTATGGACATTTCTGATCATGAATAAAAGATCGAACCCCTCTTTCATCATTTCTGCTCACCTCTCACAATGATATCAGCTACAGCAGACAAGCGTTCTAGTGTTGTTTGCACTGTGCATAGATATTTTCCTGAATGTCCTAATTGAATATTCCTTATCATCAAATCCCCAACAGATTCCTGAAGACAGAAAGAGGGAGCTGCATGAAAGCATAATCACACACAGCGGGTCCCATTTTCTTTACAGCTGGGTGGATATTAAACATAAGACAGTTTTGAAATTAGAAGATATACTAAGATTATTATAATTTTCTATAATTGATCCCTTTTATTATCCCCTTTACTCTAATTGCATCTAGAAAACAAGTATTTCTGAGAAACATATAAAATAAAGCAAAACAAAAACAGATGCAGCTTTATACACAGATAGTGATTATGCCTGTAAATAAAGACGGAGAGAACGATTATGAACTACGTGGATTCATGTAAAACATGCTTTGTTTTATTAAGAACTTCACAATTTCAGATACTTACTCCCCCAATTCTTTCAAAATGCGCCACTCCTTTCTTTAAGTCTATGACATCTCCATTAAAGTACCAAACAAATACAACTTCCATGGTGGGGTCATGAGACACTTGGCATGGTAAAACAATACTCTCACCAACTGTAACATCCATTTTAGATGGCGGTATTGTAATGACAGTTCTCTCTGTTGAGAAAAGATTAGTTTTTAAAAGCTTAGAAAATGTTAGCATGTGGTTATAAACACATACTTTTTAAAGTTATGCTATTATTTTATGAAAAGGGAAAACAAAAGTAAAGAACAAAACACCATTACATTCAGTATAAAAAAAATTCTGTTTTCAAACATCTTGTACTTGCCATTTTGTGGCTTAAAGTTATAGACAAATGAGTCATCTGTATCACCCTCTCCCTCAAACCTCAGGGACCAGAGCAAAAGGGGGCCAGAAAGATATCAGAGATAGAGGTTGTGAGGCCTGGAGAGAAGCAGTGTTTTCTAGATATGACATGGTTGCTTCATTGAATACCTCATAGCAGCTGTGGTTGTTTGCACAAAATCAAGCCAGTCGACACTGTAGCATAGATCATGAAGGGGTTCATGAGACCCACCTGTGATGGAGGAACTATGGGCACTTGATCATTTTGGGAGGAAGGAGAGTTAGTTTTTTTTTTTTTTTTAATTGTTGTTGTTGGCGGTAGTTTTTATTTTTTTAACGTTGTGGTCCCTGGTAGATTGAGAATAATCCAGTAAATTGTCCAATATCCAAGAGCACATAGGAAACACAATGAGTTATTTTAAAAAGGTGATTTCATGTGGATTTTCAAAAATGCTTGAGTGTGATTTGTCTTTTCCCATATTCCCGCCTTTACTCTGCCTTCCCATTCTCCTCCCCATTTAATCTTCTCATTCTAATTTCTTCATTTTCTCTTTATAAAGCCGTGTGCTATTTTCCCTTGCTTATAAGACCTACCTTGTCCGCCTAGTCCCTTACTAGCTTTCTAATTTCTGTTTATGCTAGTTGAAACATATATATATATATATATATATATATATATATATAATGCATAAAAGCTAGCAACTGCATCTAAGAGAAAACAGGCAATATTTGTTCTTTGGGCTCTAAGTTACCTCAGGCAGCATGATTGCTTCTAGCTCCCGCCATTTCCCTGCAAAACTAATCATTTTATTTTTCTCAATAGTTGAATAATATTCCATTGTCATATTTACCACATTTCCATTCTCCATTTATCAGCTGTAGAGCATCTCGCTATTTCCAATCTCTGGCTATTCTGAATAGAGTGACAATAAACACAAAAGAAGAAGTATCTCTGTAGTCAGAGGGAGACACCTCTGAGTATGTGTCCAAAAATGGTAAGGCTGGTTCTCGTGGTAGATGGATTTTGAGCTTTTGAGGAACCTCTCATGAATTTCCATAGTGGCTGTACTAATTTTCACTCCCACCAACAATGAATAGGTGTTGCCCTTTTTCCTCATCCGAATCAACATGAGCTTTCATTTGTTTTAATGATCTTGGCCATTATGACTGGTGTGAGATAAAATCTTAAAGTAGTTTTAATTTGCGTTTCTCTGATGGCTAAGGAGGTTGAACATTTTGAAAACATTTATCTGATGCTTGTGTATCTTTTGAGAACACTCTGTTTAGTTCTATGTTCTATTTTCAAAATTAGGTTAATTTTTTCTTGATGATCAGGATTTTCAGTTTGTTTGTTTGATTTTCATGTTTGGTTTTTGCTTTGTTTTGTTTTGTGCTTCCTCATAATTCTAGGTTAATCCTCTGTAAAATATAAATTAGTACAGATTTTTCCCTTTTTGTAGGCTGCTGGTTTGCTCAAACGATGCTGCTCTTTGCTGTACAAAAGGTTTATTTATTATTATTATTTTTTGCTTCCTAGATCCCATTGATTATTCATTGTTCTTTTTTTTTTTTTGGTTTTTTGAGACAGGGTTTCTCTGTGTAGCTTTGTGCCTTTCCTGGGACTCACTTGGTAGCCCAGGCTGGCCTCGAACTCACAGAGATCCACCTGCCTCTGCCTCCCGAGTGCTGGGATTAAAGGCGTGCGCCACCACCGCCCGGATATTCATTGTTCTTAATACCTGTGCTATCAATGTTTTGAATAGTCATCCTTTTCTGTGCCATATGCTTTCATGTGCTGATGAGAACAAGCCTATTCCCAACTTTTTCTTCTTTCAGATTCAGGGTATCTGGTTTTATGTTGAGCTCCTTGACCTATAGAGACCTATTAATACAGAAGCTTCTTAAAATATAAACATATAAGCAAGGAATTTAAATGGAGCTACAATATAATGGGGGAGACAATGCTCCAACTAGATATCTTATACTACCACTTATAACCCCTCAGACTGTACCAAGAATAAGTTACATCTTATTGAGCCATTGGCCAATGGAGCTCTATAGAACACCCTAACCAGTACAGTTTATTGCCAAGGTTATTAATTACCCTCCAAATCTAATGGTAAGGCTCTACTGAAAAAGACAAACTTACTTACATCATCAAACATGGAGAAACTGAGCCAGTATTCAACTAGAACTTTCACCCCTACTGACTAGCATTTGTGATGGTAGAAGGTACTTTGCACATTATAGGAGGAGAAATTTAATGACTAATATCACCCAACTGTAAACCCTGTGACCTACAACAGTGAGCTTCCTGTATGGTATACTAATATAATAGTGATGTAAATGTTATGGAAGTAACCAAGCACTTTTTGATTGTATATAAGGTCCCTTCCATGAGGTGGAACCCATACTTGACACTGTTAAAATTTCTAAAAATCTGAAACTAGATAATGTCATGAGCCTAAGGGAAAACTTACTACTATTATTCTGCTAAATGAACATAGATATAAAATAATTCCTGATGACATACTGTTATGTCCAAAGATCAGAGCATCAACTCTTTTCCAAGAAGCTTCTTCTAGCACTAAATGGTAAATAACAAAGAGGCCCACAGCTTACCAATGTGCAGGGAGTTAGAGACTTTGGAAGACTCAGCCCTAAATGACATGTTTTTTTTAATAAAACTTCTCCCCTCAACTCAAGGTCCTACAAGGAAGAAAAGGCAGAAAGAAGAGCTAGAGGCAGTAGATGGCTGCAAGGAAACAGTGTCCAGTGTCTTTCAGACACAACAGGACTGACAGACATATGAATTCATAGAGACTGTGGCAGCATTCACAAGACCAGCATACGTTAAAAGTAGACAAAATCCCATCATGCAGAAGGTGAAATAGAAATGACGTCCTACCCCTTACCAAGAAGCTACTTATAATAAGATAACTATTGGCATTAGGAAAATCAGGTTTATCTTCTAATGGGGTGACACTGGGTGTATGAACCACCCTCCAAGGTAGACACCATGCCCAGGAGTGAGTAGTTGGAAAACACAAAATAAATTCCATGTCTTTTGTGTACTATTTGTTTTGTTTCGGTATTTTTTATCTTGTTTCTTTCTAGTTTGTTATTTTTTTGTTTTTCTCTATGTGAGAGATAGAGAAAGAATATGGAATTGAATGGTTAGGAATGTGGGGAATATAATCAAAACACATTTTATTTTAAAAATTTTACAAAAAAGCCGGGCGGTGGTGGCACACGCCTTTAATCCCAGCACTCAGGAGGCAGAGCCAGGCGGATCTCTGTGAGTTCAAGGCCAGCCTGGGCTATCAAGTGAGTTCCAGGAAAAGGCGCAAAGCTACACAGAGAAACCCTGTCTCGAAAAATTAAAAAAAAAAATTACCAAAAAAGTAAAAAGAGGATATGAAGTCATTAGGGTAGAGATGATGGGTGGATCTGGGAGACATTAAGAAGATGAGTAGGCGGTGAGTCTGAGGCAGATGGGTATAATCAAAACATATTATATGGAATTCTCAAAAAATTAATAATACATTTCTTAAATTATACACTGATTTCTTCCTAATTCATGTGGAAATAAGTTACAGTAAAGAACTCAAAGAACAACATTCCATACATAGCAAGCCACACTATTTTTAGAGTTTACTCTAAATATCCAGCTATATTAGTAAATACAAATATATAGCTACCACTCTAAATAATTCATTAGTTTAAGAATCCACAAGACCAACTGCATTTCTAAGATTACATACACCACAATTTGTGGAGTTATATAAATTCATGCTTTTATATTTAAAAGTATGAAGGAAACATTTTATATTTTAAGAATGCTTGTGACGATCAATTTTTCTTTTAACTAAACTTGTCACACGAACAGGAAAGATGGAAGTCTCTATTTGTACATCCACCTTTTTCTATATCAAAATGTGCAGCTCTCATAGAAACCTTTTCTTTATATATATTTTTCCAAAGGCCAATGCTTATTCCACAAGTCCCAATACATCATTGCTTAAAACTTCAAAGTAATTTCTAAGACTAATCTAGGTTTACTTGAGTTTTAACAAGGAGTAACAACCATAGGCATTTTAGTTACTTACTATAGTAAAATATGCAGCTTTAATTTCAGAGAATTGAGAATTTACCAATACCAAGATCCATCATTTATTTCTTTGTTGTTGTTATTTTTTTCATACAATCTATACTGATAATGATTCCACCTCCCTCAACTTCTCACAAATCTCCCCTACCTCTTCACCCACCCGAATCCACATCTTTTCTTGCTCTGTTTTTCACTAGAAAACAAACAGGTATGTAAAAAAGACAAAAGAATAAAATAAGATGAAATAAAATTAAAGAAACATGATTAGGACAAAACCAACATGCAGAGAAAGAAAATGAATGAAGAAAACCACAAGAAACACAAAGAGACATAGAGACCTATTCAGTGGAATACACAGAAATCCCCTGAAATCAGGAGATTTGTAGCTAGAACATACATAAGCAAAGGATCTGTTGGGGAAGAGTAAGAAGAAGGAGGAGGAAGAGAAAAAGGAAGAGGAAGGGGAGGATGAAGAAAGAAGAAGGGGAGGAGGAGGAAAACAAGGAGGAGCATAAGGAGAAGAAGGAGAAAGTGGAAAAGGATAAGAAGAAGCTCAGACAAAGCCTTAAAATAAAAATAGATCCAAAAATACCATTGAGTTCAGTTTGTTTTGCGTTCTCTTGCCGGGCATGGGGTCAGGCCTTAAGAGTGGTTTGTATACCTAGAAAGACTCCATTGGAGAAAACTAATTATTCATTTTTTTTTCTGGAGGAACACTGGATATACATTTAAATTAACATATTCCCTAACTTGACACTGAGAAGCAGTTCCATTTTTAAGGGCATTTGCTATGTTGCACTCAAATAAGTTGGGAATCCCAAAACAATCTGTAACTCCAGCTTTCAGGAGTGAGACACACTCTACTGCCTTCAGTGGTGCATGCTAGCATGTTCACATACATTCACACAGACACATACACACATGTATAAGTAAATAATATAAACCAACAAAAGCAAACTTAGAATCACAAAAACATTCCCTTCATATCAAAACTAAAATCACTGAAGGAATACACATGCAAGAATAAAAGTCTAAGGCCATAATCACAAAAATATATGAAAACATTTCAAAAGAGTTAAATTACCATGGCAAATCCACAGAAAAGTTTAGCTTTCTAAAGAAAGATCATTAGCTTCCACGCATTCTGGCTTCTCTTCTCTAGTTAACAAGCCAAACCAGCACCAAGATTATATTTATATTATGAGATGATTAGTGTTTACTACTGTCTTGAACGTTTCCACCACAACTTATTGACCTTTGTTCACCATCGTAAGGGAAGAAGTAGATTTAGATGAAATATTTATAAGGCAATCATCAGGTAGTAAAGGTTCATCCTTCATGAACAGATCAATACATCATAAGAGTCCTGAGTCTGTGGCTTACTTTCTGAGTGTGTCTGTTACAAAAGTCATCTCTGACTCTTGTCCATGTTCCTTTTGTCATCAGTACCATGTGCCTTCTGTGAACTCTGAATTATCCCACCAGCAAACAGGGTCTCAACCCAAGTATCCTCTGAACCTCAGGCCTATGAGCACCAGAGATTAAAGAGACATTTCTATCCCTTATAAATTATACAGACTTGTGATGTTAGTTGTAACAACAGGAAAAGACTGAAACAATGCATCACTCAATTTTACCTACAGAAGTTTAAACTGTTATTTTATATAAAAACATCATAGTGGCAAGGACATGGCAATGGAATAAAGGAAGTAATAATTGTGGGTTTTAAGGTAGCATGATAAAGTAGCCATGGTAAAGATGGAAAAGAGCCTTATATGTCTGAGAATAATGGAGAGAATGTGACTCAGAAACAAAAGCCCTAACTATATTAGATACATTCTATTAATTATAACCAGGGGGAAGTCTGAAGAGAGGACTTGATAACTGTCTCCACTCACAATTTCAAGTATTCCTTACATCTTTCCCAAGTGCTATCTAATATTTTTGACAAAATTTTAGTAATAGGAAAATGTTTCTCTCTAGAAGTTTCTTTGAAAAAAATCACTACTATTTTATTTATATTTGTGGGCAGATGAGTTGGCTAATTAGATGTGCTGGTAAAGTCAAACTGTCCCTATTTAAGTTTTTAGATCATGCATTTAAACTAATTTTCAAGCATTAAAAATGACAGCCACTTCTTCCATTTAAGATACTGCAAAGTGGTAAAATTAGACTAATTGGCCATACAATGATGACTAAAGCTTCATGAATAGGAAATGATCATAGTATGATATATAATTGTTAAACTTTCATTAGAATGTTCCAGCTTTTAGATTTATGACAAATATTTATTGAGGACTCTTTACCTCTCCATCCTACTGTTAAGTAATAGACATAAAATTATTTGGTATGGGTTGCAAAGCAAAGTACCAAGTAACACTGCATGTTTGCCTTCACAAATGTGTCAACAGAGGGAGGCTGTCATGTATGAGACTGAACTATTGTATACATCTCCAAAATTGTGGCATCCCATGTGTGTGAAGTAATTCCACTACCATGTTCTACTATTGATGGGTTAGTTTGTAGGAAAGAGATTGCTTTAACATAGAAGTTCATGGCAATTAAGAGCAACCTGCGACAAGCTCACATGTAGCAAGAAAGAGCCACATCCCCTGTTGTGAAGGACATTTAGAAGGGATCTGTATAAAAAGGCCAGTTTGGTAGGTGGAAGGAAATCATTTTGCTAGAAAGTCCTGGATGAGCCAAAGTGGAAGACAGGAATGAAAGTGGGAAGAAAGATGAAGTCCTCTGACAGTCATAGACATAGAAAGACTTCATTCTCATCAAGCCAGTTAACTAGTGGGTCCCACTGGAAGATAAAACATGAGCTTAGTTCAAAAGACATGGAAAGATTGTTTTTGAAACTATTAAAGATCATTTTTCTTTAATTTTTTTGTTAAAAAATTTTTTCCATTCATTTTACATACCAATTTTTATAAAATTTGAAAAGGGTGACATTGATACGTGAGTGGTTCAATCAATTTATGTATACTAAAACACATGCTTTGGGTATCATAATTTCATATAAAACTAAATTTAAATACTTTGTTGAACTTATATCTTGATTATTAGATTTTTCTTACTTGCTTTTCTGAAAACTCATCAGATCACTGGAATCTATATTTTTAGCAGCTTCATTTTCAATTGAGGTAATTACTTGGGCTACATTACCGCTCTTTGCAAGTGCATGCTAAACACTTTTTTTTTTTTGATGCGTTTATTTTCCAAAGGACCTTTAAGGCCAATATAACATTTTTAGAGCTACTAACTGCAGTTTAAGACAGCAAAATTGCTGTGAACTTCTGACAAACTACTTTTGAAATGTAAATTTTATAACATTTAGAGCTGTTAATAACACGTAAACATGGAGTATTTTTTATTCTAAAACAATTTAATCTTCTGTCACTGAAAAAAATCTATTTTATGCAAGTTTTTATTTAACTTTTCAGGTAAATGTATATGAAAGAATGTTGATGTTTGTTCTGAATCGGGCTGTAACCCATGTACATTGTACAGGAAGCTGAAGTGGCTTTATGATTTTTGTATTAGTTTAAAATGTCACTTATTCATTCCATTGTGACTTTTTCAATTATAAAGAAAAACTCATTAATAATTGGTCTTCTTGAAGCTTCGTACAAAAATAGTGTTCTTCTCCTGGAATCAAATAATCTTCAAATTAAATTTTTATTTCTACCCTGTGGGTATTAGCTCTGCCATGTTTCAGAAGTTTTCAAAACTCATAGTATTTTTTTAAACTCTTTGAAGAATTCATGCAACTGTGTGATATGCTTTATTGCAGTGCCCAAGCATAAAAATATGCTTTATTTGTAATAATTTGTTGGGTGCCTGTCTACTACCAGCCCTGCTCCTGAGACTGGAGAGTTAACACTTCTGAAAATGCCACAGCAAGAGGTGAATGAGCTGGCCTGCTCGAACTCTCAGGGCAGGTGCTGCTGAGTCTCAAAATCCTTTTCTCTGCAGCATATGTTGCTGTACACTGCTGCTTTATGCAGCTGCTTTCACTATCACACCCATACACATGGATGTGGACCCTAATGTCCCTACCTACCCACTTGGGAATCAAGTTCTCCTAACGGTCATTAGGCATGAACGTGCACACTGCACAATGGGCCATTTTCTCACATGTGTTCTGGTCAAGAGTACAACCATGCCCGCATGTTCATGTATGTGCTGCATCACACCACTAGACATTAGTACAAAACAAGTTTGGTGATAGGTAGATGAAGAACTTCAAGACATGGTGGAATGTGAAACCAAATACAGGGCATGTTTTAGCAAGAGACTATGTGAGGCTTGGTAAAGTGCCTAAGGAGCATGGCCTGCAAACCACATAAATAAGCATACTCTTACATATGAGTAAAGTAGAAGGGAACAGGGTTACCAAAGGATGATGGGATAGGAAAGATGAGAAAAGAGAACAAGATGTTCAAAGGGAATAAAATTTTATCTGGATAGGAAGATGATGTTTGAATGTTTATTAAACAGCAGAATGAATATTTAATAATATATCACACACTCAAATTTTCTGAATTGAACTAGCACAGTTTTATTTTAAAAGCAATACGTATTTTACATGACTGATATGTTAATTAGCTTAATTTAATAACATAACAATGAAAACATCATACCATGCTCTATAGATACATGCTATTTTAGTTTATTATTAGTTTAGTTTCTTTTTTGAAGAAATGTGTACTTTTCTTAAAAGATATGTGAAATACTGGAAGTATGGAGTAAAGATGTGGTCTAATGGGATACCTGTATCTTGGGTATTAAAAAATGAGGTGTTTGTTATGAGGTTAATCTGCATATTGCCAACTTGAATAGATTTGGAATCACTTGGGAGACACTTCTGGGCATGTATTTGAGGGTAATTTAAAACAGTTTAAGTGAGGGACAATGCATCCTGAATATAGGTGCTACTAAAACATGGGCTACAGTCCAAGACTAAATAAAAAAGGGGCAGTGAAGAAGTCAGGTAAACACTGGAATTTGTTGTTCTCTGCTTTCTGACTAATGACACAAGGTGATTTGTGTCTTTATACTTCTGTTCCCATGCCTTCTCCAACATGATGAACTATATCCTCTTAAACTGTGGCCATAACAAATGCTTTCTTCCTTAAATTGATTATGTCAAGTATTTTATCACAGCAATGAGAAAAGTAACTACCCTGTACACACAGACAATAACTGTATAGGCAGACACATTATCCAAGAAAATGTGAAGTGTGGGTAGCTGGGCATTGCATCCCCTGTAAGTATCCACCTTTGTAGACAAAGCAATGCTTAGGTCTCTTGTTCCACTCTCCAAATTGCATGAGGAGCAACTTAATGTTGTGTATGTAACTTTCAAACAGACAAGAAGCACTGATTATTCTCTTAGAGAGATCACTTTGCACCTGTACACAGCACCAGAGGAAAATTCAATGTATATACGTTAGAAGAACAAGATCACAGTTGCAGAAATGAAGAGTGATACTTGAGCTAAACAAATATGCAAAGTCTTTAAGACTACTTGCAGGGGGGAAAAAGAGGACTTTGTTATTTTTTTAATCCATTAATTTCCTCATTTGCATAATCTTCAAAGTGTTAATAAAGTCAAGCATCTGAAAGATTTCTTCCAGCCACTCAGACTTAAAAATAAAAGGAATGTACATGTTTTCATATATTCTCATCCTTTCCTAAGTGTGGGTATATTCCAAATAGAGAAGTTTATGTTACCTGAGGTTCATTAATGTTGAAACATTTCTTGCAATTTATTAATAAGGGATAGCATTAGAGCCTGAATTATACAAATTAAGTGAAGGGAAGTAGACTGTGCTAGATTATCACTTGTGAAACTTTCAGATTCATTAACTATCTTCATCTTGAAACAAAGAGGATAAAATAATTCATTTCACATTATTTTATTCCTCTTGCATATACCATTTATGTTCATTGGATGTCTAGGCCAGTGATTCTAAAATTTCAGCATACACAATAATTTCTTGTCGAATGTGCTTGCAATGTAAATTTCTCAATCCCCACATAAAATACTGATTCAGTAGATTTCAAGGGAGATCCTAGCATATGGACTTTTCATAAGCTTCTCTGGTGGATTTGTGCAGTTATTCCAAATGCTATGCTGAGAAAATATTGAAAAGGTTTTAAATTGACATTTCTATTTTAGGAAAATTGACATTATATTAAACGTAACATTAGAAAGCATCTAATACTGTGGATCCAGGAAAATTTCATTGTTTGTAAAATGCTGTTAGTCAAAAATATTTCAGATGTAAACATGGTGGTCCAACATTCCTAGGAATTAATTTTATGAATTGAACACATTCTTAGAGCTCCATAGGACAGTTTATTGCAAAGAAAGCTCCAGAATTCCTAGGTTTAGATACACATTAATTTAAGAATTCTTATACTTAATATATACAGAATATTTTCCTTTTGTTTAATACTTCATAATATGTCTTGTGAAATAGGTATTGTATAGATACATCTGTATATACAGTATATATGATGAATGTACATATTTTAATATTTATGAAATTATCATGAAAACTGGAACCTAATATTAGAGAAAATGCTACTAATTTTTAAGATAGTAACTCTATTTTTGTTTTATACTAAACAAACATCCCTTAATGTTTTAATACACATTCAGATGTGCTTACAAATAAAATATGATATATAGAATTTGCTTCCCATTAATTAGGATAAGTGTTGGGGAAGTAGGTAAGGATTTACAAGAAATAAATTTAGATATCAGTTGTTTAATGTCCACATAAGACTCTTTGTATTATTTCCTCTAGTTCTATGTGTATTTTTAAATTTTTTCTACAATAGAAGACAACCATAAACTGCTAGAGAGAATGAAAGTTGTTCTACACAATACAGAGCAATAATGTCCACATAGCATCTAAAGTAATAAAAACTAACTACTTTTTAAAACCTATCCCACATACAAATGAGAAAGTTTGAAATACCAATATTAACTTTTTTAAAATCTATATTGGCAACACAGAGTCATCACACCAAAATAGTTTTACATACTCATCTTGCTTTTCAGATATGTAAGGGGAAATTTTATACAATTCAGTACACTTTTGAGTTTTACTCAAATTTAAAGTCGTAATTGCAAATATGTTTCCAAAACTTATCTTCAGTTATGAACTTGCTAGTAGACAGGAAAACTAATCATATAAAAATCTGTCAAAAACATAAAATCTCTTCTATATCAGTGGTCAAGGACACTATTACATGTGATGATTTCTAGAACATTTTAGAACCCCAAAAAGGTTAGCAAATGTGTCTAATATCATTAACCATAATGAATCTAATACTTTTTATAATTATGTTTTGATTTCTTTTATACTAATGACATGGTTGAAATCTTCATTTATGAGTGGTTAGCTTGAAGCTAACAACTCTACCTCAAGGTCCACAATGTACAAAATACATTATCAGTCTGTTCTCTCCTTACAAACACGGGGCTCTGTCTTCATATATTTATAACATGACATGAAGTGTTGCTAAGATACAAATATAAAGTATTCTAGCATATAAATAACACTTCAAATAGGTGATATTATTCTATTTTTTCTTACAAAATAACTTGTGAAGACGAGAAACATTAAAATATGCTTTGGAAATATGAGCTCCTCTCTAAGTTCCTGAATATCTCTGATGATTTCTAATCTGCTTAACCTTTTCTATTTCTCTGTTTGTTTCTACATGCTTCTATTGGAACGGCTTTTCTTTTAACAATAAAAGCTTTATTAACATGACAGTAGTTTAGCTTGCAAGTAAATACATATTTTCCCCAAAGAAAACATATCAATGCCCAAGAGTATCTATGAAGATACTTAACACTCCTAATCAAGGAAATGCAAATCAAAAACTCACACCTTTTAGAAGAGCTTTTAGCAAAAAGACAAGAGATAAGTGTTGTTAAGGCTGTGAAGCAAAGGTAACACATGCTCTCTTAACGATATTGTTAATTAGATACAGCCATTATGAAAAAAATAAAACCAAATTGGAAGTTCTATAAAAACATAAAATTAGAACTTTCATATTGTACATCATTCCTTGGTCTTATTACACACCCACGTTCATTCAGCATTATTCACAATAGTTGATACATAAAAGCATAGTTTGCATCTACCATTCATTGGAAGGATAAAGAAAATGTAGACTTTCACAACAGAGTTCTATTGGAATATTATTCAGCCCAATGATCAAAAAAAGGCATTTTCATTTCTGACAGGACAGATCTGCCAGGATGACATGAGAAATAAGTCATAATATGCTATAAGGACTATTTTCATGAACAGAAAAATTATTATATTAACTAATTTATATGTGGATTCTAAGACTGCTTCATACATAAAAACGTTGTATGCAATGGTGGATACCAGGGAGAGGATGAGTGGAGGGAATGTAGATGCACTGGCCAGTGGTAACAAAAGTAGTCAGTTATTATGAAGAGGAAGCACAGAGCACTAATATCCTGCAGGGTGGCATGGTTATCCACGCTGTACTGTGTGCTCTGGAAATTAAATAAGAGAATTAGCTTTTGGTATTCTCACCACAAATGGAAGCACTGTAAGGAGGAATACAGAAATGCTGCTAATGTTTTACATTAGTAATAAGTTGCTATGTGTAAGAGCATACAGAAAAATATGTGCATCTCACAGTTTTTAATAATTTTTATTTGAGAAAATTATAATGGCAGCCCTCTCAGTTTGTTTGAAACGGTATTTTTTAAATGCCTTTATTTTGTTATTTGTGGGGTTATTTGATTGAGAAAATAAGAGTGATCACCCTGAATGTGAAAGGAAATCAGATGCAGGATAGTGATGAAGAGTATTCATAATCTATTAACTCCCAAACAATGATTCATTCATTGCTGATCAAACTTTAAGGAAGAACATCATTTTGCGATGTAATAGATAGTTTTTTTCATGGCATGATAACGTCTGGAGTGACGATTTCAATCCAGATTTGTATTTCCAAGCAAACCATTAATCAAGGGAAATTATAGAATACAGGCACTTTCTAAGTTGTTTCTTTATTGAATTAATTTTCAGAAACTTCTGGAATGTAAAATCTGCCAAAATAAGGGGATATATTTAACAAAAGAAAAGTGTGGTATGCAAACAACAAAGTGTTGATAACCAGGAGCAGGTATATTGACATGAAAGGGAGGAACTGAAATAGACATGGAACTGAATTATTGTCATGTACACAGGACATCAAGCAAACAAATAAGGTCAAGAGAACACAGAAAACTCAAAGCTAATGCTCCTTGAAAATGCTTAGAGCAAAGTAAACACAGCAGAAATCAGTAAGATGTAGAATTTATTTCTCTCATTCAAGCTAATTAGAAATGAAAATTTTTAATTGTTACTTATAATTTTACTCCTCATGCATACAAACAATAAAACTAGAATTTTAACATATTTTGGGACATGCTAAGGTTATCTGCTAAAGTATGTTCACACACACTAAAATCTACATGCAGTGCTCTAATTATTTTCTACCATAGGTTAGGTTGGATATTCTTTAATTTCAAAGCACGAAGTAATCATGGTGATTATGGTCCATATAACCCAGTTTACTTGAAGTCACTGTTAGCCATTTATGTTTTATAATAGTATTTTTAAAATCCAGAATAACAGCAAATAATGGCAGAGTTAATAAACCAAACCAAAAAAAAAAAAAAGAATTAGGCAAGAAATAGCATTTAGACATATACATAGTACACAAGTATTGGAACTATGCAATGTTATATGAAATAGTTTATCAGAAAGTAAGGATGACAAATTAAATATAGATCTGTATGTGAACTAATAATCAAAACAGAAACTCATTTATTCTGAAATTCTGCATTGCAGATTCTGCGTAATGAATAAGACATGCCAACTACTCAGTTTCAAATCTCCTGGTGTTTAGTAGGCTGTTACTGTACTTACATTATCAAATTTATATGTCTTATAAAGACTTCATGTCACTTGTCTTTTCAATTGTAACTTTCCAGTGGGCATTACAGAATTAAAGAGCTTTGCAGTTCTATAGATGATAGAAAATAATACATGTTTTTTGTTGTGATTAGTTAACATTTTTATTGCTGTGAAAAGACACCATGATCACAATAACTCTTACAAAGGAAAACATTTAACTGGGGCTGGCTTACAGTTTTGGAGAGTTAGTCCATTATTGTCATAGTGGTAAGCATGGCATTGTGCAGGCAGATATGTTGCTGGAGAAGGAGTTGAGAGGTCTACATCTGGCTCCATAGGCAGCAGGAAGAGACTTGCTACTTTGAGCCTGACTTGAGCAACAGAAACCTCAAAGCCCACTGCCAGTGACACATTCCAAAAAGGCCACACGTCCTAATAGTGCCATTCTCTATGAGCCTATGGGGGCCATTTTCTTTCAAACCACCATTTTTGTTTGTTTTTTTTTTTTCTACAATTGCACTTGAAAAATTGTAAGAATCAAGTATTTGAGGACCAAGAATGCACTCCAACTTTAATTGTGGTATAAAAATAAAAAAAAGTTATCCTGACGAGTATATTAAAATTATATGTGTGTATTTCATCTTCCGAAATAATTTCCTCCTCAATACTTTATAATTAAAAAATATCTTTACTAAAATACATGAAATCCCTCTTTGTAGGAAGAATGTAGACTGTGAGATTAATATTTTGAGTGAGATGGTCATACTCACAGAAAACTTCACTGGTATTCTTTCAATCTCTACAATATGACACATGTGATCCAACGTCCTGTCATTTCTCTGAGACTGTACATTTGGTTTATTCAAACAAGCTGGGGTTTATGATAAACATGGGCTAAAACACCTCAAAGCTTCTGCATTGCTCTTTAAATCCACAAAGCCTCCAATTATCTGACTGGCTTGGTATGCATTCCTCTCAGTAATGCTGACCAATCTTAGAGAGTGCTCTCATTCTACATGAAAAAAAGCAGAGGCCATTCTGTATGTGGGTATAATAAAGACTTCTATCACAAAGAATAAACAACTAAATGAGCAGCAATAAACTTAATTTGCACATTAGATATGCTTTTCCAAGTTCCGACATTTCAGTTGAAAATAATGCTGAAGCAATGAGGCCTATAATTGAACATCCAAAACTTCTCCAGTGGGGAAACAAAAACAAATGTTGCCTGCAAACAAGATCATTTTTATAGCCTGCTGTTACCCTGCTTTTCAATAATTTTCTAAATGCCAGATTAAAAAATTCATTCCTTTATATGATATTCATATACCATTTCATATATGTATAGGATGTGATTTTTTTATTTACAGTCCTAATATTGAAAAACCCTTAAAACTCTTTTCCTTTCTCTTCCCTGTTTGTGCCTATAGCACATGTCCTCAAATCACATTGGGCATCTTGCAAGGATCTGGCAAGGCAGCTGCTAATTGCATTCACAGTGTCTGAATAGAAAATTGCCTCATCCTGCTGCATTAGTGAAGTAGAAATTTCAGACACACAGCGCAGATAACTTCAGAATCCTCTTAACACAGATAAGCCATATCAGCTAAAATTAAGCTGGAAATATCTCACTCTTGTAAACTATTATCTTTTTACATGTTATCTAACAGCAACATTTCTTGCATGACTGGAGCTGATAAATAAATTCAAAGGGATATGATTGTTTTATCAGCTTTATTGAAATTTCTCATTTGTTACTCACCACTGTTATCCTTACATTGACTAGCATGTACTAACTTGGGTTAGAGAAATAAAATCATCTTTGACATTGGAATGAACATCAGATGGACATTATGTATCAGACAACACACATACAAATATTAAGCCATCTTGATGGGCAAGAAAATGGTTAGAACAATATACACTACTTTTTCCCAGACCAAAGCTTCAAATTTATAGGTTGTAAAATGACAGTTTATTTTTTTTTTTTGACAATGCTACCTTCAACATCCTTGAAAGAAAGGATATGAGAGACAGCAGTCTAGTTGAGACAGGATTTTATGAAGGTTGGACAACCTAATCAAGATTAGATTCTGCAGGTCAATAATAGTTTTTCTAAAGTGCTTGTAAATATATTGTATATATGTTCTGTGAATATCTGTAACTTCTTTTCCTATGAATGGATATAATTAATTATCTGTAAATTCATATTGTATAGGGTGTTTGTCATTGGTAAACAAACAAAAACTCAAAATCCCTTAGTGTGAGATTTATACATTTTCTGAAGTTCAAAAATAAAAATCTAACAAATTCCATTCCTATGACTATATATAAATAAATAAGAACAACTTGATGACCACATATATTGACATTGGCTATATCAACACAGGCAGGTTTCCTGCAGGTCATTCACCCTCCAGTGTGGTCATAAACACTAGGACAGTGTATTTTCTTCACAAAGTTCTCAGATTTTCTACAGTTTTCTATTTACCCTCTTATGCAAGTCATATCTATTAGAAATCGGTGAACAAAAACCCCAAGATTGGAAAGGTAAATGTATTTAAAAATCTCCATTTTCTTTAGATAATCTTTGCTGTAACTTGTTTCCTGAAGGTTGGATTCTGAAATAGTAAAAACTGTCACATTTTAGAGAAAAATAAGCCAGTACAGAAAACATTTCTGTGGACAGAGTTTCAGGAGAATATCCTTCTAATCAATCAGAATATCCTTCAGATCAGTCTCTATACTGGGCACATGCAGCTACTGTTAGTGCAATAGGACTTCAAATCCATCTCAGATTAAAACATAAATTCTTCTTGCTTTATGTATGCTAATGTTCTAAAATGGCAAGGAGTGCTCTAACTATCATCATAATAAGTTAGTGAACCACATACTCTGTAAGAAGACGAAAGTGTAGAAGGATTCTTGGGTCCATTAGATCAAAGTGAATGACTTGGAAGAAGAATGACAGACATACTACCAGGACTGTTGGGAAACAGTGCCTTCTCAACTTCACAGGGAAGCTGCACTCATGAAACCTCAACAATGTTGCTGCCTAAACAAGACTTTCCTGTTGACCACAACAGTCAGTACACGAACATACAGGGGCAAATTTTCACAAAGTCTCA
This sequence comes from Peromyscus eremicus, assembly GCF_949786415.1. Taxonomy (NCBI): domain Eukaryota; kingdom Metazoa; phylum Chordata; class Mammalia; order Rodentia; family Cricetidae; genus Peromyscus; species Peromyscus eremicus. The sequence continues at coordinate 116,490,609 of NC_081418.1, read as the reverse complement.
TCCATGGATATAGAACTATATGCAATCAGTGGCTGGTGAAAAAGAGAAAATCAGTTTTCTCCAGGGCCAAATTCCCCTAATAGGTTATTCAGTTGCAAGTGGTCAGCCCTAGACATGTGAACACAAGAGTAACTTTAAATAGACTCCATAGATTATTTATGACAATGATAATTATAGAATAACTCATGAATTCAATGGAAGAAATGGGGGACACAGGAAGATTCAGAGGGGTGCAAGTTATATAAATAGAGTGTATTCATTTATTAAATCCTCCAAAACTTTAAGTTAAAAATTAGGAAAACCCAATAAATAGTAGTAGAGAAAAGAATAAGTTTTTGTTTTCTCATATTTTCTGTATAAAGAAATGTATTCAAGAAAAAGCAGTTACTAATTTCAACTATCATTTAAAATAACTCATGGAAAATAAATACTCACCGTTATCCCTGGAAGATATTTCTGCCAACTTGTCTCAAGTGTATGTTTCTGTTGTCTTTTGCAAAAAACAAAAAACAAAACTCAAAATAATCTTAAATAATCATGTCCTTCATTAGGAAATAGAGTATTTGTGGATTATGGTGGACTGTTAGAAATTGCCTCAAATATAGATAAATGTATTCCCATTACAAGAACTAGAAACAAAACCTGAAGAACATAGAAACAAAATGAGTTGCCTCAAATATGTCACTGAGATCATCAATACAAGGCACATTCCAGACAATTCTAAGCAAGTCATCTTTCATTTATTGTCATTGACTATTACTGTGCAGTGAGTATCATAATACTAAGGGTTTCAAAGACCTTGGAAGAAGCCTTTCATTCAGTTCAATCTACCCAGTAACCATTTCTTTCCTTAGCCCTTAGAGTGAAGTGATGTAAGGTATTTCACCAGCAAAACCATTAGCTCTACTATTGTATTTTAGAGGGCAGACAAGCTTAATTCCTCAATATTCCACATAAATTGATCCTCATAGAACACTACTACTGTTGACTTCTATCCTTCCTACTTCCTATTTGTATAACCATGTGTGTCTCTATACATCTAACACTCAACTACAGTGACATGACTCCTCTACTATACTTTATCATCTACTATCATTAAATGAAAATGTACGCTCTATAGTGTCTTAATTTAAAATGGTGCAATAAAACTCATATTTTCTCTTCCAGAACACTTTATTTCCTCAAACATAAAAAACTTCTCAAATATAAAGCACTTTTCTGTATATAAGCTCCAGAAATTTTGCTGCAAAAATACCCTGGAATTCAATAAAACCATGACATGTGTTTTGAAACATAAAGTCCATCTCTGTTTTAGAAACTAATGACAACACAATCTTAAGAAAGGAGATTTCTTTGTGTTTGTTTTTGAAAATGTGTCACACTGGTGGGATTTTTGACACATTGATTCTTATCAGTTACAGTTTCCCAGAGTATCTCAGACAATTGTCGACATTATGTCATACACTTGAGAGACAAGTTGGCAGAAATATCTTCCAGGGATAAAGGTGAGTATTTATTTTCCATGAGTTATTTTAAATGATAGTTGAAATTAGTAACTGCTTTTTCTTGAATACATTTCTTTATACAGAAAATATGAGAAAACAAAATCGCAGAATTGAATCATTTGGGCTTAATTAACTGCACACACTGCTTTACTGGGACAGTCATTTTTATCATCCGGGAGGCAAGAAATAATAGACATGACATGGCTTCCAGTAAACACACCATTTCCATGAACCAATATTAAATATAACAAAGTAGGACTAGTAGAGAATAGACAATCTTGATACTAATTATGTCCCTTGGTGATAAATGGAGGTGCATTTGAGTTGATATTAGCTTAAAAGACTTAGTGGAATATGCAGCTTTACCTTGCCAACTCATACTAGTTTATCTATTTTCTAGGAGGAGGATACTGTAAGGCTCCTATGGACAATGTGACTTTGAAAAAACTGCTTATGAATGTGGCTTCACAAAACTCTATCTTATCTTAATTATGGACCAAGAGTTGTTTAAACAAATGAGCAGGTTTTAAACTGCATTGTCTTAGATATATAGCATTAAGGCTTGATTGAGAGAGAATGCCCCTGCCTCATAGGCTCATATATTTAAAACTTAGTCCTTAATTGGCAAAACTCTTTTAGAATGATTATGAGGTGTGGCTGTGTTGGAGGAGGCTTGTCAGGGGGTGAGATTTGCGGTTTTTCAAAGTCTTGAGGCATTCCCAATGTGCTCTCTGGGATGTGAACGTTCAGCTGCTGTCCTCACCATACCTGCCTGCCTGTTGTCATGCTCTCTGCCAGGATGGGGATGGACTCCTATTTCTCTGGAAATAAGAAAATAAACCCTTCTTTCATTGCAGGTCATGTTGTTTTCTCATAGCAATAGAAAAGTAACTAAAACACATGGAAATGTTCATACAAAAGAGGAACATCTGAGTGACATTTAATCAAAGAAGGAGCTACACAGGAATTGTATCAAAATGTCTATGGTCCTAAACACTAAGGCATATGGGGACTTTTAATATTCTGCAGCAGTTTTTAACTCTGCAAAATCACACATTGACATTGTTAACTGCCAAAGCATTCACATTTATCATAACACTACATTCCTGAGGTGGACACCCCACTAATGAATATGGAAGCAGTTGAACTAAATGTTCTACACATACAATATGTTACCAGTTTGGCATGGCAACACAGATCAAGAAGTGTAGGTGACTGTAGTATGCAACAGGCCCTCTGAAAACAAAGAAACAAAAAAAAGTACCTTTTACGATGAGACTTCCGCTACTTTTCCCATTGCCAAACTGATTTGTGGCTACACAGGTATAAGACCCAGCATCGGACCTGGTCACGTTGCATATCTTAAGGCTGCCATCCTCCAAGAGAAACACTCTAAAAAGAAAATATACAATGGAAGGCTATTTGAAATGAATATATCATATTTTCAAATATTACTTAAATTATGGATATTTAAGAATATTCATTTACTATTATCACGCTCTTAATTTGAAATCATCTTAAATCTAAACAGCATAAAAGGCATAAGATTTTATGTTGACACAGAATATTATGCTGCCACTTGAATTATTACCGTTTATTTCAGTGTATATTAAAAATCAAATAATTGAGTGCCTGTTGTTCTAACAGTCAATTGATAGATGAATAAGAAATGAAATCATTTGTCATACATTTGGAATAGTTAACTCACTTTTGAAAATTGAACTTGAATTTGTAAGAATGGAAGCCAAACTTCACTTTTTAATCAGTGCATTCATAAAACAAGTCTTACACAGCCTTTTTAATGACCAAACAAGAAAGTTGAATCATGAAAATATTTACCTTTGCCGGGCGGTGGTGGCGCACGCCTTTAATCCCAGCACTCGGGAGGCAGAGCCAGGCGGATCTCTGTGAGTTCGAGGCCAGCCTGGTCTCCAAAGCGAGTTCCAGGAAAGGCGCAAAGCTACACAGAGAAACCCTGTCTCGAAAAAACAAAAAAAAAAAAAAACAAAAAAAAACAAAAAAAAAAAAAAAAGAAAATATTTACCTTTGCTAGACAGTTGGAGAGACAATCTGCATGGTTCTGTGTGCAAGAGCTGTGCTTATTATGTAACACATCATACCAAAAAGTAACAAAGTAAAGTATAAACATGAATTATTCATGTACCACTTGAAATTAAATATTCTTATACCATACAGTACACAAAAGAGGACTGGCTCATACATTCCCGGTGTTCCAGAATGGTCCCCATCAAGTTTTCTCTGACCTTAAGATGTAGTCTAAGCAAATGTCATAATTTTAATGTAAATAGACAAAACCTGTAGACAAATTTCTAAACAGTCTTATTAAATAAGAAACATAGAGCCAAATACAAAGGTAATAGCCAAAGAGATCAGAGTGAATAGCCATGACTAGCCTCAGCTTACCACCTCACAGAAGCTTCCACAGAGAGAGAGAGCTTCTTCCTATCTAAACTGAGCTTTTATTGCATCCTGTTCTGTCTTCTTATTGGCTCTAAGCCCAGCCACATGACTTCCTCATCACTGCCTGTCTGCACAGACCTCAGGGTCTCTATGGTTGGTACTGGGATTAAAGGCTCATGTCACCATGCTCGGCTGTGTCCTTGACCACACAGAGACTCTGCTTGCCATGTGATTGGATTAAAGGTGTTTGCTACCACAGCCTGACTTCTGTTTATGGCTCGCTGACCTCTGATCTCCAGGCAAACTTTATTTATTAACCTACAAATAAAATATCACATTTCAGCACAAATAAAGTATCACTACAAAAACCCAAGTGTGTTCTTCCTTACCTCAACAAAATGTTTTTATGAAAGAGACAAAATGGGAACAAATAAAACATTTTCTCAAATTTAGGTTTCCAGTTCTATGGCAAACAATTTTACTTAGCAATATTTCAAAAATTCATTTTTTAAAATACTGATTAGTATTCAGAATTCTACCAAAGAAAATGGCAACAAACTAATATTAATGACTACAGTTTTCAAAAGAGAGGGGCAAGCCTATTTACATGCATGTCATAACTATTAACAATAACAAAATGTTATTTGGAGAAGTGCAATCAGATCATCGTTTCTAATATCTGTATAACACAAAATTGAGCTAATATAATTAATTATCCAATTTGAACCATAGTGAATATCAGTCAACTAGAATTTACATGAAACCAGTGTCTGATGCTGGACTACTACTGAGGATGGATTCCAGATTCCTGCTAATGAGCAGAAAAGGATTTAGGATGTCCTAAGTCATGAAATTTATGACATTACACTATTCTCCCATAGCAGATGTGCATTATATTTCTCATTTCTGAAGCATCTGGCTTAATAAATCTTGATTCACCTTACAAATCACAATACCGCATCGTAGACACAGTAGCAAAGTTACTCTAGTATACAATACAGAGCCCTATACCTGACTTCATGAGAAAAGGTCAAGAGTAAGAAGCAATGCAGTGCACTCTCTACTTTTATCATTCAGAGTCTACTGAAAACTTTCCTCACAGCCTAAAACCAATACCGGCCAATAGAACAGTTTACATGAATAGAGACATCATGCTGCTCCTACCTAACAATCACTAAATACTTCTCAAATACAACAAGATAAAAGAACAAGAATGTAGCCAGCCATAACCAGGCTATAGTGACTAGCTGATATTTATACATAAGGCAAAAGGTACACTATAGCTGATGGAATGTTTACTTCACAATTGGCAACATTTACATAGAAACATAAAGATTCATATTGTATTACCTTGTTTTGGGATATTTGTGAAGATACAATATCAGGAAGTTTGACTGTGGCATATGAGCAAAGGATTTTAAAGTAATCTATCTATACTACACTTAGGCTTCCTTAGCATTTAAAGAACAAAGTACAGACATGTTACATATAAATTAGATTACATGTCAAAAATCAGGAACAACATTCTGGTAATAAAAATGAAAATTTGAGCTGGGTGGTGGTGGCACGTGCCTTCCAGCACTCGGGAGGCAGAAGCAGGTGAATCTCTGTGAGTTTGAGACCACCTTGGTCTACAAATCAAGTTCCTGGATAGGCTCCAAAGCTACACAGGGAAACCCTGTCTCGAAAAAACCAAAAAAAAAAAAAAATGGAAATTTAAATGAACTGTCAGCAAAGAGAGTATAATTACAAAGAAAAATAATAATAATAATTTTATTGACTATATGCTTTTCAAATTCAGACTTAATATTCATAGAACACAAGTCATATAATTTATTGTAGACATTTATGAATACCATGGAATTATGGGAAGGATTCCAACATCTCAAATGAAATTTAAATAGGCAGCTGAGAGTGGAGAAATATTGAAATTGATTTTTCTTCTTAGATTATTAATCCAATGTTTGCTAAATACCTTGTATGAAGCAGCTTGTTTGCTGTTACAATATTGATTCAAGAAATAAAGAATGTTAAATACTGAGGATACGTCAGGCAGCGTTGGTGTTTGCCTTTAATTCCAGCTCTTAGGAGACAAGAGGCAGGCATATCAGAGTTCAAAGCCAGCCTAGTCTACAAGTGGGACACCGGACACCCAGAGCTACACAGAAAAACTCTGTCTTGAAAACTTAAAAAAAAAAAAAAAGTCCAAATTTACTTTAAAACTTGGAATATATATTAGAGCTACCTGGGTTCAAATTGAGCTGTGATACTTAGAGATGAGATAAGAATCCAGTTCATTAACCTTAAACTTACTGAAATCTAGCTAATCAGAGTTTGTCAAACATTTTTAAGTATTAGTGTCATTTGATCTGCTTGCCTGAGACGAAGGTAATACTAATGTCTTTCTACTACACACACACACACACACACACATATATATAGAGAGAGACTGACAGAGAGAGAGAGAGACAGAGACAGAGACAGAGAGAGAAAGAGACAGAGAGAGATAGAGACAGACAGAGACGGAGACAGAGACAGACAGAGACAGACAGAGACAGAAGAGAGACAGAGACAGAAGAGAGAGAGAGAGAGAGAGAGAGAGAGAGAGAGAGAGAGAGAGAGAGAGAGAGAGAGAGAGATCTATAGTTCTGATCATCTAAATATTGATATTGAACCCAGGTACCTACCTAAGTGTGGGATGACTAATCCCTATGGGGTTTGAGGGCCAGCTGGCCCAAACAAGTAAAAAAGAAACTTCCTGAGAGCCAGTCTGGGTCTGCCTAAGGGTCTTAGCAACAGCAGCTGAAACATGATCTGGAGATGACCTGGACCAATGAGAGGCAGCTATGTCACACCAGCAGATGCATATTCATTAGACCTCCCCCCAGGGTGGGGTGGAGGGTATAAAAGGCTTGCCTCTTCCTGAATAAACTGAGCTTGCTGTTTAGACTTTCTCCCGGAGTCTGTGGTTTGACTCAGCGCCTACTTGGCCCCCGCCCCCAAAGGGAACAACAGCAAGGACTCTGCTACACCTAAGAAACATTCTAAGCTTTAAAGTAGATATTTTTGATTGACAGATAATGTTTACACAGATTTGTAAGGGAAAATGTGTTTGGACTCACTCGTACATTGAGTAGTAATAAATTTATGGCAATTAATATAGCTACCATCATAAGCTTTTATGATGAATAGATTCAAGTTTATTTCTTCTAATTATTTTCAGATACGTAATGTATTAGTATTAATTATATTCACCTTCAACACTGTGCTAGAAAATAACAGTGCTTTGCTCTCTAAATGACCTCTGGCCTTCCCCTTCCCTTTCCTTTTCTCTATGTTCTGGTCATTACTCTTCCACTCTGAGTCACTCTGAGAAAAAATTTTCATAATCCACTATGGAGTGAGATCATGAAGTCTTTCCATACTTGATAATTGAAATACACACACACACACACACACACACACACACACACACACACACACCAGAATGGTTTTCAACAGTAAGACAGGAAATTCCTTAGTAAGTGCCATTATGGGTTGATCTGGAAAAAGGATGCCAGGAGCAAAAGTAATGTCATGCCAAAAAGATGATCCCAGTAGAGAGCTGCTTACTCTCTTCCCTGACTTCCTGATATTTGTCTGTGTTTAGGCCCTTAATAGAGTTGCTGTGAAAACTAAATTCATTACATGCTCGCTATTCCTCCCATTCAAATTCAGTTCAGTGTTCATATTATTATTTGGGCCTTTTCTTTGTGCCATCGTTAAAACTACTATCGGTGGTTGTGGCCGGTGCTCACTCTCTTAAATCTGTTTGGACCCATCTGTGTGCCTGGTGTCTTGAATCACCCATTTTTATCTGTTCCTAGGTGCTTTTTGGTTTTGATGTCACTAAGTTTTGACACTTGACTTGTGTATCTATGTCTCCAGAAAAACACTATTTCCCTCAAGTCTTTATTCTCAAGTAACTATTTAATTGGGATATTCAACCCCTCATATAATTAAATAGAAACATTTCCCACTATTTACTAAGTATGAGTGTTCTATTATTTAAATCAATTGTACATTATAACATTTACATTTGAAATGTTGTGTATGAAGGTGACTTTAACAACATTCACATGTATAGATGCAGCATGACCATCCAATTTACAGAAAAGGGAACAGTTAGTATTTTTCTGTACCAAATTATTCATTTCATTTCATAATTGGTGCATAACATAGGAATTCAGCATAGCAAATCATGTTTGACAGCTAAAGATAATGGGCAGGTTTCTCTGTGGCATGTAGAAACTATGCCACACATGGAAACATTACAAGGTTAAATGCATAAGTCAGATTTTACCAAGAAATTGAGCATACATTTCTATCTTTTGAGTGTCATGGATGAATCATAAGCAAATAAAGCAATAAAAAGTTGTAATGTCCATCAGGCTCCTTCAAACGCTTAGTCTTCTATCCCATGGGCTATTGTAAATAACACAGTTGGGAGGTATAATAACATAGCAAATGACAAATTAAGGCTCAGTTATCTGGAACATGGACATCAAATTCTCAGGGCAGTACAATATTTTCCTTTTGTTTTGTTTTGCTTTTGCTTTTGCTTTTTTTATTTGTTTGTTTCCCTAATGTGGTAGCTATGCTTCATAAACTATATAAATAATAATATTAATATATATTATAACTATAATTTATATATAGTTCTTTATATATAGATTCTAACCTGAGGTGAAAAAGAGATTGTATTTTTTGTGATATCTTATCAAGATGTAAGGGCATAGAAGATTAGCAATAGCTAAATTTCTTAAAATAAAGGAAATTAGGACATTGAGCAATTATAATTTCTTATTGCTGAAACTAGAGCAATACTGCTATTTTTACAGTGAGATTATTAACTAGAGTATTGCTTCTGGTTCTGTCTGAAGATAATACTGTAGACCATGAAATTTTAATTGACTGTCTAATTTTACTGATATCTGGAAAATGTAAAATAGATTGGAATGAAATGAGTTAGATGAGAGGCAGAAACATCTGTATAAATTTTACTCTTCACAATTCAGCCTCAAAGTAAAATATCCCCCTGGAATCCACTTTACATCAAATATTGATATTGCATTTCAATGCTTTTTCACCTGATTACTATAGTTAAGGTATGGTGTAATATCTATGCTAAACACATTGTCAATTAATAACCTCTCTTTTAAAAATTCATCACTTAGTAAGCTACCAATATGACTGGCATGCTGATTGACTGAAAAGTAAATACTAAAGTACACATGGATAAATAGAAATAAAGGTTATATCTCCCATCTTCATGTCAATAACTTTAAATGGCACCAATGACAATAGAACAGAGAGTCTATCTGACACCTCTGTACAGGATTAAATTTCAGTTTTACTTACTTAATTAATTCATTTGAACCCAGTTTATATTCTCATGGGATCATTCATGTAGTAAAAAATGGATAAAACTAAAAGAGAGATCTTGTTAAATTTCAGTTGTTGTCTCAAGGACAGGACTGAAGGGGGCATCAATACTCTGAATGATGCAGTTCATCTCCTGGACAGCACCAAATACCTGCTATCTTAACCAATATTCAAACACAAAGAAAGATAATGCAGGAAAGTTCAGGAACATTTATGAACAAACAATTTACTTACTTCTGTTCTATTGTTGAAAAA